>NC_092817.1:76861126-77078626 GCF_023375885.2 Dermacentor andersoni
ATACTCAAAGGAATAACGATGTCCTCGTTGCCCATGTTCTTCACGATAATAGAAAGCGTTGGAATTCTCGTGTACGCAAATGGCTCTGGGTACCCAAAAGGAACCTTTGCCAATCTCTCTAGCGTACTTTTGAACAGCTTGCGGATATCTTGTGTACCTTTGTCTGAGTTCTTTTGTAGGCCAGTGATTTCGTTTCCGTAACTTTGCGTATGCAAGATAAAGATCTCCCCATTGGGATTTAATGTTTTACGGGAGGTATTTGGCCAGTTTAACGTATACGTGATTAAATGCGCGCTAAGAAATAACATTGTCGAATATGGCGCCAAGACACGGCTCCGCTTCAGTGCGAATTTTTGTCACGGCTAGGCTCTCGCTCTCGTTGATCGCCAGTAACTGCTGAACTGAGATTTCGTTTTCTCTAAACTGATCTGAAACATCACTAATGAGCGCATAGCGCGTCCCATTCCTGCGACAATTCGGCGATTCCGACATCCGACTTCCGCCGTGCACATAGCAGCTATAAAGAATGCTAAAGATACTTTTCTGATTGACACGTTACCGTCAATGCTCACATCCGATCCCAAAAAGTTCTGGCGCGTGTTTCATCCTAAAAGTGATAGCGCAATCAGTCTTGTTGATTCTGCAGGGAATGCTATACCTGATGCGCAATGTGCCCGTGTGTTAAATGAAGTCTTTGTCAGCAACTTCTCTACAACAACACAAACAATGCTTCCTCATGTTAAGCCTTTAGGATTTATAGCAATGTCTCCCATTATAATTGACTACAATGGCGTGGTCAAAGCTATAAAAAATTTAAAAGCATCCTCCTCACCTGAGTACGATTCTATTAATCCTAGGTTTCTTATAAATACAGTCTGTTACTCATCAATTATATTAACAAAAATTTTTCAACAGTCTCTAGAGAACAGTTCCCTCCCCACTGACTGGAAGATAGGGAGGGTGGTTCCGCTTCACAAGTGTGGCAATAAACGCTCGCCTCTAAATTATCGGCCCATTTCGCTAACTAGCATTCCGTGTAAAATTTTCGAGCATATTCTATTTTCAAATCTTGTTTCTTTTCTTGAATCGAATTCATTTTTTTTCGCCTTCACAACATGGTTTCCGCAAGACATTCTCGTGTGATACTCAACTCGTATGTTTCACTCACCGTCTTCATGCCATCCTCGATCGTTCTTCTTTAGCTGACTGTATATTTTTAGATTTTTCGAAAGCATTCGATAAAGTATGCCAGAATCTCCTTTTGTATAAGTTGCAGTTACTAAATTTGGATTCCAAACTGCTTGCATGGCTCGAATGTTTTTTTACTAAATCATTCCCAGTTTGCCTCTGTTAATAACACTGACTCTCCTCCGAGTCCTGTTTCCTCAGGAGTACCACAAGGATCGGTGCTTGGCCCTCTCCTCTTTCTAATCTACATTAACGACTTACCTTCCTGCGTCTCTTCCCATATCAACTTGTTTGCAGATGACTGTGTAATATTTCGAGAAATAACTAGTCCTAACGATACTACTATTCTGCAGTCTGATCTTGATTCTGTGTCCGCTTGGTGTAGGACTTGGTGCATGGAATTAAACACTAAAAAATGCAAAGTCATGCGTGTAACTAGATCTACTAATGCAAATGTTTCATATCATCTTGATAACTTTCCTTTAGAAGTAGTATCGTCATATAGATATCTTGGCCTCACTATATCCTCAAAACTAACCTGGAATGATCACATTGAATCCATAATCGCCAGCGCCAACAAAACACTTGCATATCTTCGCCGGAATTTCTCACGCGCTCCTCAGGCTCTTAAGCTTTTACCTTATAAAACACTGATTCGTTCGAAGGTGGGATACGCCGCCTCTGTTTGGGACCCTTTCCATGACAATCTAATCTGCTCACTCGAAATGGTTCAGAATAACTCTGCACGTTTTATTATGTCTAATTATGCTCGAACCGCAAGTGTGACTAATATGAAATCGAGCCTTGAACTACCATCACTAGCATCTCGCCGTAAGTTTTATCGCTTGTGTCTTTTTCACCGCATATTTCACCATCGTTCACTACACGATGATTTCATCTTTCCTCCCCAGTACGTATCATCATGCATTGACCACCGACATAAAGTAGCCGTTCCCTTTTGCAGGACTTCTACTTTTCAGTATTCATTTTTTCCCAGGACTTGTGAAGAGTGGAACCATCTACCTACCACTACTGCAGAAATTACAGACCATCAACATTTCAAAAATGCTTTAACAGTAACTAATTAGTTCTTTACCTCATGTTATTTCTCGTTTTTTCCTCTTGTTTGCTTGTGCTTACCTGTATCATCTACTCATTTTACATTGTTTTGTAGTTTGGTAATTTGTATTGATTTGATTTGTTAATTAGAGTATTTGTCGGCATTTGTCCGTCGGCACGTCTTCTCAACGCTGCCTGTGAGAGCGCACTAGCCCTAGATTCTGGTAGAATCACCTTGTGCCTGCAAGAACATACACCATTGCCTTTCGTAAAGAGCTACGGAAGCACGTGAACAGCGAAGACAGAATAGCTCACCGACCGACTCGGCGCGAGTGCCAAAGTTTCCACTCACCAGCGGTGACGTGGACCTGCGGGCTGACCACCGTGCCGATGGCGTTGCTGGCCGAGCACCGGTAGCGGGCCTCGTGCACGTCCCGGCGGAACTGGTCGGCGCGGAAGGGCAGGAACACCAGGGAGCCGTCGCCTTGGCGCACGTGCCTCAGCCGGGGCACGTCGGCCGCCTCGTCTCCGTCCTCGGTGAGCCAGCGAATTGTCGGCGCCGGCTGCCCCGTGGCCGAGCACGGCAGGCTGCCGCCCGACGAGTTGGAGTAGAGCAGCCGCGACGGCAGCTCGCTCGTGAGCTGCGGGCCCTGAACGTTGCCGCCGCCTCCGTTACTGCTAAAGCTGCCGAAGCCAACGCCGTGCGTCGTCGTGGCCTCGGCGAAGTAGATTCCTTGACGGGGGTACAGCGTGTGTAGGAGCGCTGCGTATGGGAGAGAGAGAAAGGAAAGGCTATAAATGACGGTTGTTACTAGTTTCTCAACTCAAGTGCATTTGTTTTTCTTTTCCTTTCCTTTTCTTTTCTTTTTTTCCCTTTCTTTTTTCTTTTTCCCCCTAAAATCGGGACACAAACCAAGCCACCAAGGCCCTGCAGCGTTACTTAGGCCACTCACGAGTTATAGACACTCTTTGGCCCATCTAATATTTGGGGTTGATTTGTTTCTGTTTATTATTATTATTATATTTTATTAAATTTGATAATATTAGTAGTAGCTAGTAGCAATAGTAGTAGTAGTACTAGATCTCAGTAGTAATAGTAGTAGTTGTTTCTTTAAACTTTCTGTGTGTCTCTGTTATTGTTCGCTCCTTGGAATGCGCAACTGATGTTGCTTATACAGAGGAAGAAACTAGGGAAAGAGAAGGAAATAAAGAGAGACGGCAGGGTTGTTACGTAGAAACACTTCTGAACTAAAAACCACTTAGGAAAGCTTGCTTGAGTGGTTACATACGCATTTTGTGTTGTGATTTTATGCCATTCTGTTACATATATATATATATATATATATATATATATATATATATATATATATATATATATATATATATATATATATATATATATATATATATATATATATATATATATATGTGTGTGTGTGTGTGTGTGTGTGTGTGTGTGTGTGTGTGTGTGTGTGTGTGTGTGTGTGTGTGTGTGTGTTCGTGTGTTCGTTTTATATGTTGACATGGTACTTTCAAAATTCGCAGAGCACTGTGGTCACTGCAGCACCTTTGTGGTCACAAAGGCCGCTGCTTCATTATTTAGTTCAAGGCTCGCAAGCAGAATGCCCCAAGCTGAATGACAAGGATGACAACGTGACAAGCTGAGAAATTTATGATTACAATGGCGACCACAACGGCATGAAGATTATTGTATGACAATGGATACATAATAACGACTTTCTAACGACTACGCGATGGCGATGATGACATAACAACAGCACCATAATCACGTTTGAATGACCGTTGTACGATTACGGTAGAATGACGCAGCAGGAATGACGTCAATGGAAAGACGAAGGCAGTATGACGACGACATGACGACATTAAAGTGACGTTTCTGAAGTGATGACGGTGTTAAAACGACAGCTTAACAAAGACAGCATGAAGACAATGTTTTAACAACGACCTACGGGACAACGATGCCACGACAACGGTGGGAATACAAAGTTAGAATGACGAACATGCAACCACTACGACGACATCATGAAGGCGATATGGCAATGAATGGACGATGATTGCATAACAACGATTAAATGACAATTATGGCCTGACAACGGTATGAGAAAATTGGATGAAGAGAAGTGTATGTCCAAGATTACGTGGCGATTACTGTATCGCGAAATATGCATGACGACGACTGTGACGACGGCGGCGTGAAGAGAGTCAGATGACGAAGTTGGAATGACGGCGACGGAACGACCCCAACGGCATCACCACGATGGTGTTGTGTTGTGTTTAATGGCGCATAAGCAACTCAGTCACCACGATGGTATGACAACGAATGCCTGACGAGTGGGTGACGATAATGGCTTGCCAATTACGGGATGAGGACAGTCGCACAACAAATCTGGAACGACAATGTAACAACCACGACGTCATCGGTCGGCGTAGAAGGCGTAGAAGGCGTAGTAGACGACGTTGGCTAGAACACGATGGCACAGACAGACAGACAGACAGACAGACAGACAGACAGACAGACAGACAGACAGACAGACAGACAGACAGACAGACAGACAGACAGACAGACAGACAGACAGACAGACAGACGGACAGACGGACAGACGGATAGACGGATAGACGGATAGACGGATAGACAGATAGACAGATAGACAGATAGACAGATAGACAGATAGACAGATAGACAGATAGACAGATAGACAGATAGACAGATAGACAGATAGACAGATAGACAGATAGACAGATAGACAGATAGACAGACAGACAGACAGACAGACAGACAGACAGACAGACAGACAGACAGACAGATAGACAGATAGATAGATAGATAGATAGATAGATAGATAGATAGATAGATAGATAGATAGATAGATAGATAGATAGATAGATAGATAGATAGATAGATAGATAGATAGATAGATAGATAGATAGATAGATAGATAGATAGAAGCCGGCAAATGAAAGCACTAATGAGCAACAAACTTTGGGAGTTCAGCTCCACATCTCGCGCATTCTCCACTGAAATTGCGACTTCGTGAAGTTTTCGTGACATCGCCAGGTGCCAGCAGCAGATGCCTCTTCGTTTCTAACAATGGCTCTCGTTCAACGACAACAGCGAAGTTGATAGGAACTTCCGTGCATCCGTCTTGGAGTTTTTTACTCTTCCTGCAGAACGCACTTGTTAGGAAAGTCGCACCTAACAGCCGGAAGCGATCACACCGGGCCTTGCATTCTTAGTTTGTTTTGCTTTACTCCAACCCACTTCCAACTGCTTGTTGCTTCCTGTTTCGGTTCGTGTGGTGTCATGACGCTGAGTTCACCTGCAACTTCATTTATCACTGAACCGACCGGATAAGTTGACATGTATATTTGTTTCTGTGAAACCACACGAGAAAATTGAAGGCATCCGTTGCGTTCCGGCACCTGCAATTCGGTGTATAGTGCTTTTTTTATATTTTCCTGCGCTCGCAGTTGCTCTGAACCTTGGTAACTCCATTCTAATCTAGTTTTATCGATGGGGGGGGGGGGGGGGGGGGGGGGATTTAATTGCTCTGCGTTTAAGAAGAAGGCCTACGTGGTCGTAAAAGAGCGTGAATTCTACCGCCACAACGAGAGGAGCTTTACACGTCGTTTCACCTAAGTCCACACTTAATATAAGCGCGTTTATGAGCGGGCCTAGCTTTTCGCCTTTATTTCAAGTTTGCCCTGTTTCTTTGCCGTCGGTCTAACTAATCCACTTGACATTTCGTTGGGGCAGGCTAAAGAGTAAAAGCGGATAAGGCAACATAGGTGCCTTTCTTTATTGAACTTTCACGTGACCAAAGAAGAGCACTCGCGCGAGAACTCCGATAAAAATCGGCGACATCCCCGTGACAGGCAGTAGCCACCCATCGCGGGTGCGTTTCTCTTTTTCTTCTTTTTTTTCTGCAGTCAAGAGCGCCATTGGATCAATGCACTATGGGAACTCAGCTGTAGGCAATGAGATAGGTTTATATGCGCTTATTGAAAGGCAATCATCTAATTTGTTGTAGCGTAGACACAACGGCACGTGCGTAGGAATCCACCGCAGTGGAAATGGCGCCATGTGGCACAGCTCGAGCGCACATCTACGATTTCCGGCGGCGGGGGCAGCAGTTCACTGAGGGCGCAACGAAAAAAAAAAAAAAAAAAGACGCTCGCGTAATTACACTTGGATACAGGATAGTAGGTGCATGTGGTCGAAATTAGCACAAAACCATCCACTAAGACATCTCTCATAGCTGCAGACTTACGTTCGGACGGTAAACTCGATGAATCGATCAAATCAATCAAGGACATAGAATTAAGGCACATGCGACAGCACAGTGAGTTCCCCACAGATGTTGGAAGTAAGCACTCTGTGTTGCCTTATACATTCTACTACGTCCTTGCCGTTGTCCTAGAGCTTAGGCAAATTAGTTGTAGCCTTACCATATGAAATTACGTTTTTCGCATATGTATACCAATCTGAGCAGCTCATACATCAAGCGCAGCGAAGCTGAATAATCCTGTTTTCACACGTATCTCGAATACACTAAGGGTCTGTTTGCTGGCTGTTCTTGGTGATGATTCGTCTCCGAAACCCAGGTTATACGGCCGCTTCGGGGCTCTGACACAGTCCGTTTCCACACCTACCGCTGTAGAAACTCTCAGCGGACACCTAACGTGGAGACAGTAGAACGTGACGGGGGAAACAAAAGTTACAAATTACTGGTTAACAATAGAAACGCTCACGAAAGTGTTCGCCCATTCTAGTGACGTATGTGCAAGGTAACTTTTATTTCATATTCACTGGTAACTGTGTTTCAAAGCTAAATATTTTGGCAATACGACACAGTTCACATTGACGTCTGTCCAGTAACTGATATTTGATTCTGAGTACACCACTCGAAGAAGCTTGAAAAACTCTCCTTTTTCGCTGTAAATAGAGAGAAGAGTTTAACAATACGGGGGAAATGCAGTGAAGTCGGCCTGAGGTACATTCCTCTAGCCAGCTACATTGCGCTGGTGAGAGTAACGCTCAATACTCAAAGTAAGGATCAATACTCGCAGCACAAATAGTGTGGTTTCAATTTTTGCATACTTTCTATTACTTCTAACCGCTTTTAATCATTTTTATAGCATCAGTGCTTGTATTCCGCAGCTCTGACATGCCTCATCCATAGTTGGCAAAGCAATGCTTTCTTGTGCCTGCATAAAGGTTAAATGGTGGAGAGAGAGAGAGAGAGAAAGAGAGAGAAGAAATGCAGGGAGTTTAATTAGAGACGAGTCTCCGGTTTGCCACCCTGCACTAGTGTGGGGTATATAAGGGTTGTAAAGACGACAAAGAGCGAGAGGAGAAAAGGGGGAACAAGAAAGAAAAGAAGAAAACAGAAAAACAGGTAACAGAACAGGCGTTCCAATCTCAAGCGTTCACACAGGCCGGTCGATCTCAACAAGCGCGACGTTCAGCTCTATGCGACGCTACGTCGCGTTGATGTTCCGAAATTCTTCCGTCAGAGGCTGTTCGTCCTGCTGGTGTAACCGGAGCCAGCCGCTTCCAATCTGCACGCCCGATATCCCGGTGAACGCTGCGCTTATAATCATGAATTATTGGTAATAATCTCGCCGCATTTAACCCGCGTCCGCCTTGTGATAGCACCACAGAACAGTGGTATTTTGTTTTAGTCTGCTTGGCTGTCTTTACGAGTTATAGTCGGTCTTTACCAAATTATTCTGAATACTGAGTGGAACAATATGAACCATTCAATTCGCATGGTCAATGCCATTCACCAGAGTACGTCTTTCGTTTGCCTCGTTTTCGTATTTTGCCGCTCTCGTCCACAATCATAATTCTCTCTGCACCATGTCAAGTAAGCCTAACGATCGGGTCTAGATCAAGTAGTCTCGCTTTTAGCTTTCAACAGCGTGAACCGACAAACTTTTCCATTAGAGTTTCACGAAATGGAGCTTAGCTTACATTAGAGTTATTCACGTTGACCTCCTTTTCTCTTCCATCTTTTTGTAGTTCCGTGAACACAGCTCACATGTGGTCTACAGCCACAAAAGCAAGTATGCGGCTGTCTAGACATGTTAATAAACAACAATGTGTCTACAAACACTGCCATTAACCGGTCTTTATATCGCTAACAAACATCCACTGCTTTGTTACCTGCGAGAAAGCCCTACAGGTTACAATGAGATCCAGACGCTTTGTGTAAAATTGTACAGTTCAAGACACCGCGACGTAATCAAAATTACAAAAGAACTTATGGCGTTCCAAAAGCGATGCCTGCACGATAAGGTATTTCTGATTAAACTTAGGCTGAAATACATACGGATCAGCATGCGCAGTGCGCTATGCTAAAAAAAATTCGGCAGGCCGCACGCATTGTGAAAATGAATGTTATCCGAGGAATTTTCCAGCTATCCGGCTATCCAGCAACCTTCGGAGCTATCCAAAGCGTTCACAGTTGTACAAGCATGTCTGTGTAATGCGAGCAGTTAGTTGTGTAAGTGCCGACATCAGTAAGGTGACAACGGCGACGACGGTAGTATAACGGCTACAGACGGTGGCATTATCATAGGTTTATTTTGTGATAGGTTATGTTAATAAAGCTATGTTGCAACCTTCCGATTATGCCTTGGGTTGATCACGCAGGTGGTACAATGTCGCATAGTGTCTCAAAGCGCAATCTGCCACCACACGAGGACTAGTGAAAGTGGGCTGATACCGAAGGTGCAGCGTCACACTCAGTGTCTGAAAGTGCTGGAGATCAAGCAAATTCGCCGGCTGTCAACTTTATAAGAATTGTTCCTACGCGACGTGGCACACGTACGTACAGGCCCGGGGTAAAGTGCAGAATTATTCGCACATTAAATTTCATCGCTTCTGGCCCCACAGAAACTGGCAAGCAGGCCCATGCTCTCGCAATTTTAAGCAAATTAAAAGCGATGTAATGTTATTCACGCACCAAACGTCACAAACTTCTAGTTGATGCGGGCACGATCGAGGCATAAGTAGGTCTCAGAGATCCACGTACTACGGGCTTCCTGAGGAGAAACATATACCGGAACAAGCATGCGCCACGGGATCAGGCACGCATCTACTGCAGCCAGAGTCCGGAAACGACTCAGCACATTGTAATGGAATGCCAAGGTTAAGCCAACACCTGGTAAGACCCATTGGGAACGTAGGGAAAATAAGCGGTAGGCGGGAGATGAAAATTCAAGACGATGAGCAAAATGAGAACAAGGTAAAAGCAGCAGCCAACGTTTAGACAAGTGGAGTTGTCTTTTTCAACGCAACATATACTTTCCCCGGTACAGTATACTATGTAAACTGTTCTGAGGACAGCATATGTCGCTTTGAGGAAGGCAAGTCCACTTGTCGAAACGTTGGCTCCTGCTTTTACCTTGTTCTCGTTTTGCTCACCATAGAGAGCGTGCACGTTCCAGAAGCGTTGGTATTCAAAGCGGATGGCAACATTAACTGGATAAAAATTCATAAAAAGTACGCTTGAGGTGTTGGTGAAAAAGAAAGCAGGATGGATTCTAGAGAACCGGAGTCGTTACAAGCATAGGCAACTGTACAATATAGAAACACAAGTTTTAGAAAGAAAGGACACACCAGGAACGGATATGGCAAAATGTCAAGCTGAGATAGACGTAGTAAAACGTGATTAGCACTGGCAGGCTAAGTTATAATTTGTCACCGCCCGGTTCAAATGCGACACCAATAAAATCCATGATCGTCGTCGTCGTCGTCATCACGAGCATACGTACATATACGTTTGTAACCTAACGGGTTGGGCATTGGGCTTTCATGGTGTGGGACCGTATTCAAAGCCCACTATCGAATTCGAATCGCAGCCACCGTTTATTACGATATTCCGTCGCTACGTAGAATGGTTAAAAGTTTTGTGGCCCTTAAAAAGACCAATGTATACCGCAGACGACCGTGACTATTGAAGTTCACAGTGGTGTTCTCGTGCTCTAATTTATTCTTTCTTTTTAAGAATGAAATGCTTTTAGCTCCCGTTGTCGGCGACCTTCAAGTGACCTTGAACCAAAAGCCAGAGCCGTTATCCGGGCACTAAAACGAGAATATCCGTGCAAGTTGCAAAAACAAAACGAGATCATCCGGGCAACCAGTCAGAACTTTAAAAAATGCGGTTTTTGACCCCAGCACTTTGTACGGGAACGCATTACATACGCTAGCTACTGCCCAAACAAGTTCCAAAGATATTACTTCTGGATTCTTCCTAATGGCTGTTCACAATATGACTCAATCTGTAATTTCTAGTACGCTGAAGTTTTATTTGTCATTTCTAATAGCGACATTCAAAAAGATGATACAGGGCACCATACACTTCATTTTCATCTTTTGGCGGTCAGCGATGAACGCCAGTGGTCCGTGAGTTCCGTGGCGCGTTTTTTACGTCGCCTCGAGAGATGGTGCCACGCTGCATGACGCCTCCTTCGGGCGCTTCTGCCCGGCGCGGTAGCTTAGCGGTGATGGTGTTCCGCTGCTAAGCACGAGGTCAGGAGATCAAATCCCGGCTGTGGCAGCCGCATTTCGGTGGAGGCGAAATGCAAAAACCCCCGCATACCGTGCAGTTAGGGTCTGTTAAAAATCTCCTGTTGGTCAAAATTAATCCAGAGTTTCTCGCTACGACGTGCCTCTGGAATTAAATCGCGGAACCAAATCGTGGTTTTGGTACGTAATTCATTCTTCCTCTAACTGGGCAGTGCGCTCTCTTTCCCGGCGTCTTTCGCTGCCTGTCGTGTGGACTTCAGCCGTTTTTCTAGCTGGGTAGCATCTATATGAACCAGTGCACAGTATGGCATGGTGCGGTGTAGTGTGCCGTTGCGAACATGCACTACACCCGCTTTAAGATTGTGGCTCGTATCATCTCCAACCAATCCGCTTGGCCAGTTGCCATTTCATGCTTACGTGTACTCTCGATTGCGGGAGAGCCAGCAATTTTTCTTTCCGCTTTTTGAGTAGTTCCAAGAGTGCCTCGCCATTTCCCTCCATCTATTTGTTCCGCGCGTGCTTTAAAAAGGCAGAAAAATTACAGCACCGATTTCCACGGCACCACATACTGTGCATTTATGCCACCAATTCCACAATCTAAGCTCCGCAAGCCCCCGCGGCTTTCGGCACGAAATCCGGGACAAGGAGTGAGGACGCGCGCGCCCGCAATTCGTGTCGTTCTCATCGTCTCGTGCCCCCTCCCCCCGCTGCAGGCGAGCTGTGGGCTGCAGCGCAGGGAGCGGAGCTGCCGGGCGATTCATTCACGACGATTTCTGCTTCCTTGGTTCCGCTCGCTGGCCCGCTCGGTCGCTCTTTCGTCCCATCTCGTCCGATTGCGCGGCTCAGTCCTAGCAAGAAAGAGGAGCCGCAGCTCGTCATCGGGATCGCCGGGACCGAGCGCTATGCGACTCGACGGAGCGTGATGCGGGCCTGCGGAAACGGCGGCGATACCGAAAGCAAACAGCGGCCGAGCATGGCGATCTCCGCGCTCACCACGCGAAGGAGAAGGCCGGCAGCGCCCCATGGCGTAGAAGGGGAAAGGAGCTGATGCGAAAAATAGTGAAAGGAGGAGGAGGAGGAGGAGGAGGATTGGGGCAGCGGGAGGATAACGAAGGTTTCAAGGGAACAGTGATCTGCGGGTAGCGAGCGAGAATCTTTCGTGTATTATACGCCCACCACGACTGTTGTCTTTGGTCTGGTTCCTTTTTATTATTGAGATTATTCCAGCTCCCTCTTCTGCTGCTGGCGATATTGGTCGCCGTTTATTTCTCTGTCGCTTCCAGGAAACGCTCACGCGTGTTTTTTTATCGGTCTCTCATTTCCGCTAATATTTCTCTTTTCGCGAGAGAGACGTGACGAGTTGCCGCAGATGGCGCTATGTAAGAAAGGAAACTAGAAATAAGCCTCGCGCTTTCGCCAACATCGGAAGCGGCGAAACAGCGCACAAGCGCCTCGCGCGGCCGCCGGTATACGATGGGCCGCTCAAGCACTGTACACGTCTGGAAAGAGCAAATACGCTTCCTTTACTTTACAAAACACTGTATTTGGCGCTTCTGCTTGTCACCATCTTCGCGTGCTGGTGCTCAGAAGCATAAACGAAGTGTCCGTATGCCGTACCCGAAGTTCTGCGCAAATAATTGAATGCGGTACGAGTTGTTGCGTCCGCACGTTGCAAATTTGCCGTGAAACCAGTTCGAGTATATACCTGACAGAAAATTTAAACACATGTCGCAATCATTGTCGTCGTCGTTGTCGTTGTTGTTGTTGTTGTTGTTGTTGTTGTTGTTGGAAAACTGCGCTATGTTATGGCTTGCTATCACAAAATCCCAAGTTGTTGGGATAGCAGTGATAAAAAACGGTGCAGCACAATAGCACTGCGCAAGCGCCCCATCACGTTTTTCTTTTCTTTTTCTGTATTTCGCGAGCTTTCTTTGGTACGCGGAAAAAAGAACCACGTGATTCACATGGCGTAGGAAACAATTTATTAAGGGGATTTCTGAACGTGCCCTACAACGTGGCGTATCAGACTTGCGGTCTTAAGCTATCAATTAAGCAGTTGCGTAATTAAATGTAAAGAAATAGTTAGTTATGGCGAAAATCAAAAAAAATCAAGGAGTTACTCTAGCCTATTGCTAACATTAACTCGGTCTAATTCGCGTCCGAAGTGCCTTTCATTTTAGAGTCTTGGCTCAAGTTAAGTGGAACAACCTGCAGAGTTTAGACATAGGTAAGTTACCTTTTCGTGCATTGCGTTGTCGTTAGGGTATTGCCGTACCTTCCTTCTTCTTGAACTCGTCATGAAACAGTTTCTTGTTACTTATGGTCAATTGTCTTATAGTCTTGGTCTTGGTCTTATGGTCAAGCACAAGATGACACACTCCCTCTGAAAGGTGACAGGTAATAAAGCTTGTCCTAGTATTCCAGAATGCTCCTTCACTCAACACTCCTTCTCCTCTATTCGAGATAGTATATGGCAGTGTCGCCCCTTGACAGAAGGAGTCAATGCTCTTCGTTGACATCCTGTGGCCATTCCTGAGAAGCGTAGCGTCTTCTTCGGCCGACGGGTGGCGCTGTGCTCATCTCATTGGCGTCTACCCAGCGGGCGATTTAGGCACCACTGTCCTCCTCGAAGCCATTGGGTTCAGCGGGAGCAGTGGAAAAGTAAACATGTCCGCAATAGGCATTAGTAAGAGGCGATTGGAGGATTGGTGTACGAAAAGTAGGGAAACGACAAAAAAACGGAGACGTACAAAAGCACAGTTACAAATAGGGGATCAGAAAATTTGGGCGTGGAAGTTTATAGTGTTTATTTTTTTTTTTTTATTGTTTAACTTAGGTAGGACATTAGGCAGTATAATAGCAAGAGCTTGGTGGCGCAACCCACCGCCCCGTTCCAAAGGGGACGCTCATAGCATCCATCCATCCATCCATGGAGCGAAGGAAGAGTGGCGAGTCGAAGGCTGTTGGAGAATACGCGGGTCACAAGCTTCTCACTTTGAGAAGCTGTGTAACGATCAACCTGCGTACCAGCAGCCCGTCTTGCTTACCGTTTCTGCGGTCGCGAAAAACATTTTTCCAACGAATATAGCACTAAATCTGCTAATGCGGAAAGTGGAGCTTAGTTATGCAGCATTTTAGTGTCCTCATGGCAAAAATAAAGAAGGAAAACGAAATCGGCACTAAGGAGCAGATGCAAGGCAGTTGAAATGTGATCTTGACTTTCCCCCTCTCTCTCTCTCTCTCTTCCTTTCTGTCTTCTTTTTTTTCTGTGTGTGCGGTGGGGTTTAACTATTGAGGAAGGGCGGAGGGGTTGCTTTTCTCGAAAACGTCTCTTTACCTAAGCGACTATAATATAGAACAGCCACTTTCACTTCCAGCAGTGACGGGTGTATAAGGTGTAGAGACAGCGCCCGTATTGTAGCCACAGAGATGGGCCTGATAACAGGGCTCAATATTGAATCTTAAATCAGTCAAATCACCAGAGCTGTAGAGAATGGATAATCTAGCACACTAAGTGACGTGTACTCCTGAGCTCTGCATAGTTGTCCTTCTTATACGCCCTCTTTTCCTAGAGCTTGCGTGGGAATAACGCACATGTATGTCGCGTAGTAGGCATCATAGACGGGATACATGTCGAAAATACGTCGAGCGTTGAAGAATACCTTGCAGGAAAAGGAGGGTTGGGCAGGATGTGGTCTCCTATTGGTATTTAAGTTGCGGAACATTACGGTGAACGAAACCAACTCAGACCTTAATCCCAGCCTGCTTGGAAAAAACGTATTAGTCAGTTGGATACGCACAACGACGATAACTACGCCTAAGAGGAAGCTTTAGCTCGGGGCCAACCCTGACTTCCCCAGTAAAGTATGTATAAAACGCAGAAATGCTTTTTTGAGACAACCGCCGCACTAACCGGCATGAAATTTCTTGCACTTCAAGCAGAACGTTTGTTGGGCTAGTTGTTCTTGCACTTAAGTTCTTGCACTTAAGGGAAAAAAGTTACATTCTATCAACATAGGATGCGGAATTTTGATTTTGGATTTCAATTTTTTTACAAAGCATGCCAACATTGGCAAGCTTAAAAAGAATAGAAGCACGAAGTTTACGAATCCATAACTCTGCTCCAAGAACAGCTGTTGCAGCTATGAAAACTGCATCTGCTAGAGAATCTCAAGCGGACAAATGTGATACATAAATTTACACCTTGAGTGAAATACCGTTAACTCTTAGTTGTACGAACGTCGGGTTAATGAATATTTCAGCATAACGAACTTTTAGAAAATCCCCAGCGGTTTTCCTATGTATTCCATGCAAAAATTTTTGAGGTAAACAAAGTTCTGAATAGCGAATACTTCAGTTGAACGAACTTCATCAGTGGACCCGGGCTCATTTTTTAAACCAGTTCAACGAAGTTTTGCGCTCTGTAGCGCTGGCCTAGCCGATTCTTGCCGCCCGCAAATCGCCGCTCCAGCGGCGTAACAGTAACACCGGCTACAGTTAGCAACTGCTGGCGTAAACCCTACCTTTTCCCCTGTGCGGTGAAAGTGAGCAAGAGGAACAACGCAATTAGGTGATCGACCCCGGGATGTGGACAGAGGTCTGCCACCAGCTGGATGTCGACAGCAACACTTCGTTTGAAGACTATGTGCGGTGTGACAGTGAGCTCGTTACCTGTGCTGAACTATTAGATCTGAAAACTGTTTCCAGTCTTCGTCCCCAAGAAGAAGAGTGCTGCGAGGAGAATGCATTGGCGGAGGCAGATTCAAATCCTGTAACTCTAGCCGAGACTTTAGGATGCCTTGGAAATTAGCGGGACTTCGTGTTTCAGCAACAGGCTGTACGTGCCAGAGAAAGTGCACAAAAACAGATTCTCTGGACAGCTTTGTTGCTTCTGGCGCTTTAGGGCCGGACACCAGTGCAAATGAAAATTAGATTTTTTTTTTCAAACTGCGATAAGCAGCAACGTAACTGTTACGCACTTCGTATATATTAAGTTACAGAACTCCCTAAAGTGAATTTCAGACTTTTGACTAGATGTCTGGTGTGCCCTGTGTTGTTCCATATTCTAGTGAATTTTCAGTTTTGTGAACTGTCAGTTAAGTGAACTATTTCCTTGGGTCCCTTGCAGTTCACTCAAGTAAGAATTCATTGTAGTTAGAATGTTTACAACGGTTTTGAAAAATTCCTACTCATAAATCAGTGATATATTTGAGAGCGGTGCACTCCACGTCATTTTTATCCGCTCTAAGTTGTGTTATTAGGTGCAGCTTACATAACTGAGATGTTCTTCTCAATTGTTGGGTTACAGAGCTACAAGCTTCAAAGTTAGTTTTTCTGAAATTTTGACATTTTCAAGAATTTTTCCTGAATATATTGGTGGCGTAACTAAAAAAACCATGAACAATTCCACTTTGTGAAGGTGGATAACCTGCAGTGAAGCTGTTTAGCATACGACAAAGAGGTGACACATAATTTTTAAGATAAGTACGGACTCATTTACCGTTATGTTTATATACATTCGCGTGAACAACGGGACCGCCGCCCCGACGAGCAGGAGGAAACTATACACGCGTGGCGTTTCGACAGGACCGCCACCACGGGAGAGCGGAAAGGAAAGGAAAAGAGATACCCAAGCGCTTTCAACGCCATCGAAGAGAGGGCGGTGTGAACGTAGACATGACCGACGCTGGTCAAAGTGTAGTATCTGTTCTTATCAGCTTAATATCTCATACGGTTTGTATTTGGATTTAGGATATCAAACTTACTTTTGCAAGTTGGCGGAGCGCTTAAAATCCTGCTTCAACTCCACCGCGGGTTGACCCGGTAATGCGCTTTCTTCGGGATCGGTCCCCGGTTTTTGGTCTATGCACATCGATTCCCTGGAAACTAGCCATATACATCTTCGTTCTTAAACTTGCTTCTGCAGTGACTATATTATAATTTTTTTTTAATTCTGTAAATTTTAAAATTTGGTGTAGTGTTTATCGAGAAAGAACGATTTCTTCGCTTTCATGAATTTATAGAGGCACCTCTAAGCTAAAGCTTTCTCTTTAAAAGTGTCCTTTTTAATAAGAACCGCTGATAAACCCATTATTACCGCAATGCTCAACACATCGCACGTGCTGTCGTAGTTTTCACAGCAATGCATGTGACATAAGGGGGATGAGGGGGGGGGGGATACGAGGAGGGGTTTGTTTACACTTTAGATTTGTCTTTTTGCCACGCTCTTCTAGGAACTTGGTCGTACCATTTTCACTTTCAATCTTCCCCCTCGAGTTTGTATGCTTTCCTCTTATACCGCGTCGGTCTCGAAAACTTGGCCAAACACCGAGCGTGTATAGAGGGCATTCCGGCCACACACACACAAAAAAAAATAAACATGAAAGAGGCACGCCGCTCTTCGCTGTGTCGTCTTTATTCTTTGCTTGTCTAGTTGATCCAGTGGCAAACACTTCGCTTTCAGCGTCCTCCTCCACTCACGCCATCGTATCGCAGAGTAATGCTTTCGAAATGTGTTCGTTTTCACGAAACTGTGAGCCGCTCTTCAACTTTGCTTTTCCCTCTTTTCAACGACCCACATTACATCTCGCCATTGGTATCCCTTCTGCATCCGGAATACGCTTCGCAGTAGGCGACGGTCCCAGGGTACGTAATACGCGTCGTGGATGCAAGCTGTCACTACCACCGGTTCCCCTTCGCGGGATGTTCGTGACGACCGCCTACGTGCGCGGTTTCAAAGGAATGGAATGGGTGCCGCGTGGACGCGTTCAACGCTTGCATGCGGGTAGAGCCGACGAGAGAGGGGGATGACATATGAAGAACGAGCGAAGCCGTCTGGGGCGTTTCGGACTTTTCAGGGAAAAAAATGAATCGAGGCCCCCGCTGACATCCATCGCAATGTAGGGATAGCGACGAGATCAAACGCCGTTCAAGGTGTAAGGACTGACAGAGAGAGAGAGGGAGATTTGATTATTCATTATTTTGGTTTGCCGTTTTGCGGTTTATGATGCAGCAGGTTTCATTGCGGTGCATTACGGGTGAAACGTGAGCAGTTGAAACAAAGAAAGACCCTGACGCAAAGGTTCGAAAAAAGTTCACCGTAAATAGCGAAACCGAGCAGTGCAGAATTCAGAGGACTAGAAACGTCGAATGCGCGCGTGTTACGCAGAAATACTTATGCAGGAACAGTGGTCCCTCTGGTGCAAATATTGTAACTTGTTGTTATTTTTATTCTATAATAAGTTGAAAGGCTTCTTTCAACGCTTGCAGATATTTCAAAAACACCTGCAGACCGTTTCGCTCTGTATTTGGCAGTGCGATTACAATGTTTAAAAATGTAACAGTCCCGGCTCCCTGCACGTACTTTTCGCTCGTTCGAACGCTTCAGAAACGTCTTCAAACGTGCGTTTATTTTGTAAACAATTGTAGCTCTTTAATGAACGCGCCGGCGCCGATCAGGCTCTTCATGGCATCGTGCGCTGACCGTTTCTGAGCTGTGAGACAAAACTACGACAGTCTCAAAGGGATAACAATTCCGAAAGGTCGTTCTACTAGAAGAATCGACATTTGGCTAAGTTGATATTGGTTGAAGATCTTGAAGGAGCAGAGCAAGACGACTATATAAAAAGCGGGAAAGCACTACCTTGTGTCTTTCCTGCTTTTTGTCTTAGTCCTCTTGTGCGCCTCCTTCATGTCGTTCTGCTATCTCACTTAGTCCTGAACTACAACTATGATGTTTTGTTACGCTGCCTCGTTGTGTGCGTCATCTTGCTCGCTTCTCTTGCGCTCTATCTCTGAATGATGACAACCTGAACTACACACCTCCGGATTTACCATTTCTTTTTTTTGTTTTTTTAGCTTTATCCTGAAAAGAGGCGCTTTATTTATTTATTTATTTATTTATTTATTTATTTATTTATTTATTTTGCGATTTATTTTGATAATCGATGCCGATCGTTGTTGGCGCGATTGTGCAGCCTGCGTTTTAGAGGTAAAACTGTCAGAATTGTGCGAGTGTTTACCTCTAGCCTAATTAATGTGACTTGAATAGAATTTACACGACCATATTATTCATTCTGGGTGCTGCTTAGCTTAAAAGAACTGTTTCGGCTATTTTGCACGCGATGACTGCGCATACGAAATGAGCCAATTCAACGGCCGTCGGTGCTCTCAGTACCACGCTTGTAGCTGCTGATTTAAGTTCGCAACTAAATAAGAATACTGCGGCGTTAGCATCGTTTCGAAATTAAGAGTGCACAGCTTATCACATGCGCAACAGGAAGAGCCGGTACAGTAGGTGACACCACACCTTATAAAAAACTAAAGTAAGGCTACATTCTGTTCACGTTATAATTCTACACAACAATGGAACTCACACACGCACTCGTGTAAGTGAATGAAACATGGTTCATTTCTTTTTCTTTCTTCTTCTTTTTTTCATTGCCTCATTTACCCTTTTCTCCTCGCAAAATAAAAAAAAACGCAGGCTGCCACCGCGATGCTGATGTGAGGAAAACAGAGCACTGTGGCTTTCGAACAAGGATCTCAAGATATAACAGCAACAATCGCATACATGTATGCCCAAGCTTTTCTGCAGAAAAGCTTGGGCTGGTGTTGGGAAAGACCACTGTTAGCATTGCACGATGTCGCAATTACACACAGAGGTGCCTTCTCTGACTTCCTTTGCGTTTCTTAGGTACCTGCGAGGTGGGAGAGGATAGAAAAAAAAGTTGGAGGACGCTTAACCTTCACCTTTAAGAGCGGAACGCGATAGCTTTCAAAGATCCCCGACTGCTTCTCACGGTTCCCGGCACCTGCAGCTTATGAAACCGCAATGTTTACCGGGAAACGGTGGCGGCGAACGCTATACACGAATGCGAGCTTTCTGGTAGAAACGTGGCTTCTTGCGTAGGCCGATCCCGGATGTTGTCCACAGCAGCTAAAGAAAATACATCATTTTCATATTTCTGTTATTGTTTCGCAAATTTATGTCTGAGAATAGAGAGAGCAAGAACAGGAAATGCAAGGAGGTCAACCAGATGAATGCCGGCTTCGCTAGCCTAAATTAAAGTGGAAAGTTGGGCGAGTTGGTATACATTCATAATGGGAACAGCGCGATCAAGACGACGACGAAGTGAAATGACGCAGGACGAGTGCGGACCCACAACTATGTTTACTGAAACACACATCAGGTATTATATACCTGAAGTGTGTTTCTTTAACCACAATATTTCTCTCATCTTCAATGTTTAGCGACGAGTGAGTCGTCACCACAGAGTCCGTCACGTTTATTCGGACTCCTTGATTTGATGAGCGGCTCATATTTTTACTGCACCAGCAGCACTTTGTCCGAGCATTACCTAGTACTGATAAGACCATAGATTAATCGCTCGAGCGCTTGGTTTAATTTTCATAGTAAGGAGTGTTGCACGTCCTTCACTTTGCTTACCTACGGTACTAACAGGGAATGATGTTTGAGGAAACATTGAAAGTTTTATAAAATCAGTGCTCATAATACAAGGCCTTTGGTACCTGGCTGGAACACCACTGACCCATGGGGAAAAACACATATATACGTACTTCATACAGAAAATGATGTTTAAAAAAAAACTCCAACACAAGCAATCATGAACCAAATTATGACATGTCTGTGCAGGCATTCCCGATGGAAGTAGTATGTTCAGATAGAGAAGAGCAAGACAACATCCCGGATGGATATATTTTCTCAAGCCACTACATCGGGAGGCATTCGTGCTATTGATGTTATGAATATGTGTCACGGTGCGGCATTACTCGATTCGGCGAAGCACCCATCAACGGACGCCAAAAGGTCGTGAAAATAGGGACCGGCGAGCAAGACGGTTATTGCCGGCCACTCGGGCGTCGAAGGCAGGTTTATAGATTATTGTCTTTTTGTCGTCGGCGCGACCGTGACGCCCCGGCGGCTTTTTGTAGGAACCCCTAGTGTATACTCTGCGCCGCGCGTGCATTGAGAAGCTTACTAAGGAAGTAGGGGGTGCGAATAATCCCAAGTATGTGGTGTCCCTGTGCAATCCTGTGTCCACGAAGTGCTGGCAGTGTATGTGTGCCGACCGCGCCGTATGGCCGACTGCCGTCGTTTCTACTACGTTTGTGAACGAACAACGTAGGCCCGCCGCCGACTCGAGCGTGTGCGTATGTGGTGCAATACGAGTGCGTGACCTCTCGCAGCAGGGGAGAATCACCCGTTAGCTCGACCCTAATTAAAAGGGGCGCGGCCAAGACCTTGGGAGGAGCCGGGATACATTTGGGTGAACTTGATTGGATCGTTACCAATATCTGCCGTTCCCCAACACAGGAAACAAGGGACAGGAGAACGTATTTGTACGCAGGTTTTAGACCGAGGTGAGCGCTCTAGAAGCTGGGCCTACAATCTGCTGAGAAGCGTCAAGGAACTAGTGCCGTCCAGTATTCCCTAGGCCGCCTAGCCGCGTCTGAACTGCGAGTTACTAGTTGGCGTAAGAACAGCATACGAATCGGTCTATAATTTTTCAAGTCAAAGACGTGAAAAATTATAGACGTATCAGCTTACTGTCCGTTGCCTACAAAGTATTTACTAAGGTAATCGCAAATTGTAACAGGAACACCTTAGACTTATGCCAACCAAGGGACCAGGCAGGATTTCGCAAAGGCTACTAAACAATAGACCATATTCACACTATCAATCAGGTGATAGAGAAATGTGCGGAACATAACCAACCTTCATATACAGCTTTCATTGATTACAAGAAACCGTTTGATTCAGTCGAAACCTCAGCAGTCATGCAGGCATTACGAAATCAGGGTGTAGACGAGCCGTATGTAAAAATACCGAAAGATATCTATAGCGGCTCCAAAGCCACCGTAGTCCTCCATAAGGAAAGCAACAAAATCCCAATGAAGAAAGGCGCCAGGCAGGGAGATACGATCTCTCCAATGCTATTCACAGCGTGTTTACAGGAGGTATTCAGAGGCCTGGATTGGGAAGAATTGGGGATAAGAGTTAATGGAGGATACCTTAGTAGCTTGTGATTCGCTGATGGTATTGCCTTGCTTACTAACTCAGAGGACCAATTGCAATGTATGCTCACTGACCTGGACAGGCAAAGCAGAAGGGTAGGTCTCAAAATTAATCTGCAGAAAACTAAAGTAATGTTTAACAGTCTCGGAAGAGAACAGCAGTTTACGATAGGTAGCGAGGCACTGGAAGTGGTAAGGGAATACATCTACTTAGGGCAGGTAGTGACCACGGATCCGGATCATTAGACTGAAATAATCAGAAGAATAAAAATTCGCTGGGGTGCGTTTGGCAGGCATTCTCAGATCATGAACAGCAGCTTACCATTATCCCTCAAGAGAAAAGTCTATAACTGCTGTGTGTTACCAGTACTCACCTACGGGGCAGAAACCTGGAGGCTTACGAAAAGGGTTCTACTTAAATTGAGGACGACGCAACGAGCTATGGAAAGAAGAATGGTGGGTGTAACGTTAAGGAGGGATAATAAGAGAGCAGATTGCGTGACGGGACAAACGCGAGTTAACGACATCTTAGTTGAAATCAAGAAAAAGAAATGGGCATGGGCACGGCATGCAATGAAAAGGGAAGATAACCGATGGTCATTTTCTGAGAGTAGGGAAGCGTAGCAGGGAGTGGCAGAAAGTTAGGTGGGTGGAGGAGATCAAGAAGTTTGCAGGGACAACATGGCCATAATTAGCACACGACCGGGGTAGTTGGAGAACTATTGGAGAAGCTAGGCTTTGCCCTGGAGTGGCGTAGCCAGGCTGATGATGATGATGACGTAAGAGAAGACAAACCAACGTCTGCAACGAAGCTCACGGTAGTTCCCCTCAAGTTAGCTCAACCTGTTTGAGGGAAGACGTCAGACCTAGACTCCCGGGAAAACCAGCCCAGCAATCACATTCACCGCTATTAGAGATGTCGGACGATCCCACCACTGTTACCAGTTGTAGGATTTGGGACAATCTCGCCGCTGCCACCATTTGTTAGATTTGGAGTCGGGCTTGTAGGACGATCGGAGGAACTTGGGGCGACAGGATTAGGCAAGCAGGATTTATTTACAGTGTTTACAGTTGAACATGGGATACATTTACACAGTCTAGCGTGACTCCCAAATGGATCCCGCAAGACGAAGCATACAACAATCGAGCACACAGCTCATGAGTACATTTCGAGCACGACAACGAGCACAGAGCACGACGACGAGCACCCTCTAGCAGCCGACAATCGCTGCTTATAAGCACTCCGTTCGACGTCATCGTTCGACGTCATCGCAGACTACACGCCTTTTTGGAGGAGGAGGGCTCACACACACGGGCCGCACAGGTTTCAGTGCTCTCTCGAGGGCAGACGACCTTTGCAGTGCAGTCGTCATGGTATCCATTGCCCTGCTTCCCCGTAGTCAGGTGGTCACGCCCGACCCCAGCCGGCGCCTCTAAATTCCAGAGCTTCCGTAGTCCGCAGTTCTCCAAAGGAAGTTCACGGTTGGTTAGCGCTGTCCTCGCTGGTTCTCTGAAGGGCGCCACCACCCCGGATCGATCGATGCACCTGCAGCGGGCTGAAATAGCTTTGAGAGCAGTGCCCCTGCAGGCCGATCCTAACACCGCAACGAGATCGGCTTCCAGTTCTTCGGGAAAGCTCTGCCATCGCGATTGCACACGATTTCCCAGCCAAGACCCATATAGTCATGGAAGCACTCAGAGCACACGTAAGACACCTTGCTCGAGCCCCTGCCCATCATCTAGCCACACTGCCGGAGGATCGACCACGTGCTTCCTTTTGTGAAACTGTCCTGCCCTATCGTGCATACCTTCCATCAGGTTATGCAGCTCCAGCGAAAGTTCCGTTTCCACCATGGTGCTTGGCTCAAGCAAAGGTTCGACTTATCGTACCAGGCATACGAACAAAAGCCCAACTCTCTTCTCCAGCACTTAAGCAGCTTTCACTGCTCTTGCTGTACGAGACGTACAACGATCATCATCATCTGTATACTGACGCTTCAACCACGGTGAATGGGTCTGCAGGATCGGTGATCTTTCCTGCAAAACCTTCCACCATAAAGATTCGACTCTCTCACCAGACTACATCGACTGCCGCGGAGCTTGCTGCTATTCGTTGTGCACTTCGTGTAATTTCTGAAGAAATACCCAAGAAATTGAGCGTGTTCACTGACTCCAAGGCTGCACTTCATTGTTTGGTTTCTGCCTTACGCCGAGGACCCCACGAACAACTAGTTCTAGAAATCAGACTGCTGCTTCACCACCTCGTCGAGCAAGGACACGACATCACATTGCAGTGGATTCCAAGCCACTGTGGCATAATGGGCAATGAACTTGCCGACGCAGCAGCACGATCTGCACATGAGGAGGGCTTGCAAGACTCCATTCCATTCTCAAGAACAGACGCTGCAACGAAAATTCGTGTGCTTGCAAATGAAGCCATCAAAACTTTATGGAACACACCAAGCTTAAAACATACACGTCTACACCGACTGGACCCATCCCTTCGACTTCGACCCCCATCTGGACTCTCTCGACTAGAAGCAGCAGTACTTTGCCGACTGTGGCTTGGTGTCGCCTACACAAGATCCTTCGCCTTCCGAGTCGGTATGGACGACAGCGCGGCTTGCAGACACTGCGGCGGCGAGGAGACCATCGAACACGTGCTCTGCCACTGTCCTCAGTACAGCGCGCACCGGCTGTCACTAGCGACCACGTTGGCACGCCTTGACGACAGGCCACTTTCAGAACAGTCAGTTTTGGAATGCCGACGTGAACTGTCGTCGCAGCAAAAGTCGGTCAAGGCTTTGTTGACTTTTCTACGTGACAGTGGCCTATTAGAAAGACTATAATGACTCCATTTCATCCCTTTTCATATTTTTTTTCTCACGCTTTCATTTTTGTCACGCTCTTCTTTCCGTCTTTACTTCCCCTTTCCCTTCCCCTAGTGCAGGGTAGCAAACCGGAGGTTTTAAGTCTGGTTAACCTCCCTGCCTTTCTCTCATTTGCATATCTCTCTCTCTCTGCCATCGACTGCACGCTTTATGGACTTGCTGCTGCTGCTGCTGCCCGACCATGCGTATGCCATTATTTGTTTTCTGTTGAACTCTGCTTAGTTGACCACCGTTCAGTGTGTTTTGTGTAGGGTTAGTTTCTGTATTTACTGTTAACTGTTCGATGTACTTTTTTTCTATCCATCATTGATCTAGATTAAGTGCATGTGTGTTAGTGTGTGTGTGTGTGTGTGTGTGTGTGTGTGTGTGTGTGTGCGTGTGCGTGTGCGTGTGCGTGTGCGTGTGTGTGTGTGTGTGTGTGTGTGTGTGTGTGTGTGTGTGTGTGTGTGTGTGTGTGTGTGTGTGTGTGTGTGTTTCGCTTAAATTGTGTGTCGTTGTCAGTCTATAAATCTTTTTTTCTCTTTCTCCCGACTCTGATTCCTTCGCTGTGTTCGCTTGAGTACAGAACGACCAAGCGGTTTGTATACCCCGTCGACGACTTCGCGCCGACGGCGGACGGGTGACAAGCCGTGACAATGTTTTTTATGAAACGCGGTTTTTTTCAAGATCATTACCGCCGTAATTAGTGCTAATATAGCTAAAACGATTCCGTAGGCTTTACTAGAGCCGAATGCCCGCCAAGACGGTTATTTTTGTTTCTTTGTTAACCTTATAATTCCACTCTTTCTTGAAACAACCAGCCACTGAACGTTTCACGTCTCTGCAAAGAGCATGAATATTTCACTTTGAACCGAAGCTGCTGAGAACGTAAAATATCCATACGTCTCGAGCTAGCGAACACTGGAAACATATTTGATACTTTAATTCGATCCTCGCTTGAAAAAGAAGCCTAGATATTAGCGCCATCGCTGTTTTCCCTGTTCTCCACAGCTGTGCAATTGAGACATACATAAAGGCCCTCTGCACCCCGCGTTCAGCTTGGCTTTTCTAGCCCATTTACTAGCTGCACACGACATAGAACATAACATTACAGTCATCCCTAATCGGACTCGCTAGGTGTCCTTATGGTGGTGACTTGATGCCGTACGACTTTGGGGACGGTGGCAAATAGCCCTCCTTCTTCAGTCGTCACCGCTTCAATAGAGGTTGGAAATATTTACGCTATAGTATTTATTTGGGATTGTTCATACCCATATAAGGTCGCTGTTTGATATGTAGAACAATTGTACCAAAAAGACATGAAAGAAGAAAAATTTGTTGGAGGTCCTATTGTTATCAGGTGTGCGAAAAGATACAGAGATACAGAGGATACAGATACTCACAATACCTAGTTATAAAAAAAGTTTATTCTTCCTCTTGGAGGCTAGCTATACGTTTGCAGTGACTGCTACTATCTTGGTCTCGATCTGTTCTGAGGTATTGGTTGAGGTAAGCCAGCTCTCTGCAAAAGAACTTGACACACGAACTAAGTGCCATTTAAATATAATAGTGAAATAAACATGAGAGCGTTGCTCGTTCAGAATCATCCGGGGCACAAACATAAAATGTGCATATTTCGCATAAATAAAGCACGCTTAATCGGCGCTAAGCAGTATCCATGTCCACATCTGTTCATATACGTTCATATCTGCACTCGAAAGAGGAAAGTTCGCGATAAAATTGTAGTGCCGGTGACCAACTACAATAATTGCAATGCAATGGCGCGTTTTGGCTGCCTGGACGGTGCACTGTTCGTCTGCACGCTACATTCCTCCGTTATAAAGACCGTGGTACTCGCTGCAGGGCAATTCTCGGCAGTTGTTGCAGTTGTGAAGAAATAGGATGACGTACCTACTGGCGCGCCTTTCAGCCGTCTCCCAGGCGTCTAGTTAGTTGAGATGCCAGTGCGCTTACTCTATTCAACCTTATCTCCTACTTTTGTGAAGTCATTCAGAATCACGTCTTCAGGGGTGAGCTTGCTAAAGAGACAATAAAGAAGCGTGCCGGGCACGGGAAACCCAAACGTTTTAGCTGATGGATGAAAAAACAAAAGTTTGGGTGAGCTATGCAGAGTCATGGTTATATTGCGCTCAGTTTTACACAGACGATATTAAGTGAAGGACGGGACGTGGACGGACGTAGCGCAAACTACAAACTGTTTAATACTGTTAACGAACGCGCTTATATACAAGGAGATATGGCGCGGGGGGGGGGGGGGGGGGAGGGGAGATATAAAAAATATGACAAGGTGACGACATGTGATCATAGTTCGGGTCAGGCATACATCGTTCACGTGCACCCGTTCGCCCTGGCAAACTCGACCGCAGCCTCGATAAGCGCGATGGACGGATTGCTTAAGCACATCTTTTTCTTTAGCTATCGCAAGCGCCTCCCATAATTTTCGCTCCGTTTTTGTTTTTGATGTACCAATGACTTTGGTGCTTTCTAGTAGAGGAGAGCATTTGCATTGTTTGCAATGTGCAGCCAAGTTGCTAGGTGCTGTTAGAAGCTGGTACGTGTATTTGTGCTCCCGTAACCTATCATTTAGACAACGTCCAGTTTGCCCGATGTATACTTTCCCGCAACATAGTGGGATTTGGTAAACAGCTGAAGTAGCACATTCCACGTACGTTTTCACGTGCTTAGTCTGACAGACCGTAGCACTAAGATTGGCCTCTTTGGATCCTGCGTTCACCCTCTTGCACTTGCCTTTTAGTTTTTGCGGGGCGGAGAACAGAACTTGAACATCATGGCGTTGGGCTGTCTTTTTTATCCTATGTGACAAGCCATGGATGTAAGGCAACACCACGCGTTTTTTTTTCAAGTTTTCTATTTCCTGTGTTTTCTGCCTTTTCCTGTTGGTTCTGATCTCGGGCAACAAGTTTTCACAGATTTGCACCACCATGCTATTCGGGTACCCACTGTTTCCTAAGCGGCTTACTCGCAAATCGATGCTCTCCCTCACAGCATGGCGGCAAGATTTTTCAATTGCTTGACTGATGCAAGCCTTGGCGATGCCTCTTTTTATGATTTTAGAATGGCAAGAGTCATACCTCAGGATTTCTTTTTCTCCTCTAGTTTTGTAGCACCAGCAGATGTGGGAGCCTATGAGCCTAATGTTTATGTTCATGTACGAGACTCCTACCTTCGGTAGGAGTCTCGTACGTGAACCCTAAACCTTCATGCGCTTTCTTGAACATGCTGATTACAGTTTCTACGCTAAATGGATCGGTTTGGTTTTCTTTTATGCACACCAAATAATCGTCAACATATCTGAAACAGGTAGTTATGTCAGTTTCTTCAAACAAGGCGGCAAGTTTCCTGTCTTTCACACTCAAAAATAAGTCGGGAAGAACGGGAGCTATACAAGAACCAATAGCGATACCATCCTTCTGCTCACACACACTGTCACCATATTCGATAAACGCACCATGTAGATACAGTTTTAACAAGTTCACAAAACTAGAAATACTGCACTTGCACACGTCCTGAAATTTGGTGGAGCCCAACGTGTGGATGGCTTCCTCTACTGCTTGTACCACCGCTGGCCTCGGGACACTGTAGAACAGGTCTTTCACCTCTATTGAAAAACAAGACGTCGGCGGGCTACTCTTTAGTGTTGCAATAACTTCGTCAGAGTTGCGGATCAAGAACGAACGGGTCGTCGAAAGGTAAGGAGTTCAAACAGGCCAGAAGGTAGTCCGCGTTGCATCTTTGCCAGGTAGGATGAAAAAGACAGCCCAACGCCATGATGTTCAAGTTCTGTTCTCCGCCCCGCAAAAACTAAAAGGCATGTGCAAGAGGATGGACGCAGGATCCAGAGGCCAATCCTAGTGCTACGGTCTGTCAGACTAAATTGAAGAAAAGAGCGCTACGAAGACGCGGACTAAAAGAAGAAAATGTACGACGGACAAAGGCGCTACTTTCAACTAACTGTTTTTTTTTTTTTTGAAGAAACAGGACTTTAAATAGATACAACCTAGAATGGCCCATCGTGACATCACGACCTCCCTATCTCATTAGAAAAGCTATCTCTTTTTCGGTAAGCGTCACTGAAGGGCAGCTAATGCACGCGCCCTCGGCCTTTGCAATGTAGAAAGCTTCTAATATCACCCGTTCTAGTCTATCTCTAGACCGTGCCAGAAACCTGGTGTCGCGAAGATACGGACGGCAATTGTGACATTTACAGTGTTCTGCCAGATGGCCCCCCGCATTGTTATTTACGGCCTAATTGTGCTCAGCGCCCTTTCATTAAAGCACCGTCCGGTTTGACCGATATAAACCTGTTGGCAACTTAGGGGTATCTCATATACGACATTACTTTGGCAAGCCGTGTACTGCGCTACATGTTTCTTGAAGCACGGTCTAGAGATAGACTAGAACGGGAGATATTAGAAACTTTCTACATTGCAAAGGCCGAGGGCACGTGCATTAGCTGCCCTTCAGTGACGCTTACCGAAAAAGAGATAGCTTTTCTAATGAGATAGGGAGGTCGTGATGTCACGATGGGCCATTCTAGGTTGTATCTATTTAAAGTCCTGTTTCTTCAAAAAAAAAACAGTTATTTGGAAGTAGCGCCTTTGTCCGTCGTAAATTTTCTTCTTTTAGTCCGCGTCATCGTAGCGCTCTTTTCTTCAAGTATGCAAAACCAACTCGCCCACATCAAGCTTCTGCTGTCAGACTAAGCACGTGAAAAAGTACGTGGAATGTGCTACTTCAGTTGTTTACCAAATCCCACTTGATTGCGGGAAAGTATACACCGGGCAAACTGGACGTTGTTTAAATGATAGGTTACGGGAGCACAAATACACGTGCCAGCTTCTGACGGCACCTAGCAACTTGGCTGCACATTGCAAACAATGAAAATGCTCTCCGCTACTAGAAAGCACCACAGTCATTCGCACATCAAAAACAAGAACGGGGCGAGAAATATGGGAGGCGCTTGCAATAGCTAAAGAAAAAGAGATGTGCGTAAGCACTCCGTCCATCGCGCTTATCGAAGCTGAGGTCGAGTTTGCCAGGGCGAACGAGTGCAAGTGAACGATGTATGCCTGACCCGAACTATGATAACATGTCGTCACCTTGTCATATCTTTCTATATCTTCCCCCCCCCCCCCCCGCGCCATATCTCCTTGTATATAAGCGCGTTCTTTAACAGTATTAAACAGTTGGTAGTTTGCGTTGCATCCGTCCTCGTCCCGTCCTTCACTTAATATCGTCTGTGTAAAACTGAGCGCAATATAACCATGAACGTTCACCAACTAGCCCCCTTCATTGCTTTACTAAAGAGCTATGCAGAGTTAGAACAAAAGGCGTGCACCACGCAGGATGAAAATGGATGCGTAATAAGCCAAGAGGGTGCAAGAAGATGGGAGGCGAGGGATATCAGCTTTGCGACTGCGAGAACAGTTTCTGCGGGGCGGCTTCTCATTTCGCCGGCGTTGAAGTGAAACTAATAATGTGGCGGTCATCAGTCACGCTTCCTGAACACGGCGACGCATCCGCCTCGCCTGTCTCATTCTTATTCTTCTAAATATGCGGCGGCGACGCTATTTGCGATGTAGATTATCTCCAAGTCGTTAGGAGCTCCAGCTCGACAAGAAGGCAAGCGTGGAACGTTGCTCTTTTTGGGAGCAATACGGTATAGACGACCCCAATTTTCCTGTTTTTTTTTTTCTTTGTCGTCAGCGAACGGCTGCGTTCTCTTCTTGTTTTGCGAGCGAAGACTACGAAACAATGTATAATAATCTAACGCCGAATTCTCGAACGTGTACCATATTTTTTTTCTGGGTTTGCGCATATGTCTGTAAAAAAATTAATGGAGCGTTTTGTCTATCGCCAAAAGGGAGTTCGTATTACTTATTACTTGCGCCTTAAAGTGACGGAAAAATTGTGTCATTATAACTAGTTTGCAGCTGGTAAAAGGAAATGGCCTGAGGGTGATTAACTCGCAGGTCTTCTGACCAGTAAACCTGAAAACTTGTTGCAGTACGAACTAATCGCTTCGTAAAAAATGCAACACTGAAACGATTCTTAAGCAAAGAGAGCAAAATTAGCACCCGCCGCGGTAGCTTAGCGGCTGTGGTGTTGCTCTGCTAAAGCACGAGGTCGCGGGATCAAATCGAGGCCGCGGCGGCGGCATTTCGATGGGGACGATATGCAAAAACGCCCGTGTCCCGCACATTGGGACCCCGTTAAAGATCCCCTGGTGGTCAATGTTAATCCGGGAGCCCCCACTACAGCGTGCCTCATAATCAAATCGTGGTTTTAGTTCGCAAAACCCCATGTTTCAATCCAAAATTAGGTTGCAGAACAAGTTTTTAAAATTGCATATTGAATTGAACGCAACTTAAAAATTATCATTTAATCTTCGAACTCTACTGATTTTTATTGATATATGTGTAGGTTTGTAATTTCTAACGTCAGTGAAACGTGGTCAATTTAAAAAAAGAAAAGGAAACTTCGAGGCCGTGCTGCTTCACGTTCCGTTGTTACCTCCGTATTTTGTGCAAGCGTATTCCTATAGGACATGCTACTGTAAGCGAAAAGAAAAGAAATTTTGGCAATGTCTAAAGTCTTTAGGGTCGACTTTAGGCGATATAATTTTTCTTTTAATTTAACATGTAGAAAAATGGCAAGACCTGCCTATCTTGACATCCCAAATTCATTACCCAAGTAACAATACAAAAGAACCCCATAAAACGTCGACAAGTGCGTTACACGCGAATGCAAGCACACAGTGTACCTACTCCGACCCCAGTACCCAAGGGGCGGGCACCCGTCACGCAGGGGCAATACTCTCTCGAGTATATAGGTACGAAATGTCGACCCTATCTCGGCTAAATTCGCCTCCTGTAAATGTTTGTCGCTGCATAGATGCGGGCGACATTCGGCGCGGCATAAATACAACAACGGCAATGCGTTTTTGTCCCGCCGAAACAGCGAGATGCCGCCCGAGCCGCATTAATGGCTGCCGGCTAGAAAGGCGAAGACGACGGAATCGAGAGGGGGGTGCCGCGGGGCGCCTGCGCGCTGATTGAATCGGCATCGCTTCGACGAGCTTTCGGCGCACCCCTAATTGCGAGTCCCGGGCGACGGGGCAACGCGAGAGGAGGAATGATTTAGAGCGATTCGGAGCGCGGCTGTTTCGATATGGATTCGGTAGTCGGTGACGCTTGCGGGAGAGAGGCAAAGGCGATATAGCCGCGTTGCCGAATGTTACGCCTAAATTTACCGCGTTTGCCGGTACACAACTCCGTTCTGTTTTAGCGGAAGCGAAAACTGGGCAAGTTGTTGCATATGGTATGCACACAGTGTAAAACAGCGGGAGCCAAAGAAAACGCAAGAAGAGGAAAAGTGATGTAGGACGAGAGCTGGGTCTCAGCTGGAGGTTTATTTCAAGGACATGAAATGTGGTAGACGCATGCGCGCGTCCGCGCTAACCAAGAACAACCATACGCTCCCTCATGCTCTAAGGGGCTGAGAAAATGAAATATAAAACTGCTCGTCTCAAACCACTGTACCTTTAGCAACATGCATACTTGGCTAGAGGAAGGAGTAGTACCAGTTTCTTTGTCCGCGTTATAGGCTTCCGGGATTTCACGCGTTGTCTAGTCTCAGTAGCAATGTACAGTATCAGTGATTTCTAATAATGGTTCGCAACCCCACTACCGACAGCCTGCTACCATCTGTGACTATTTTTCTCTTCCTGCGTCTTCTGTTGTTCGCCCTGCTTTTTTTTACAATGTTCGATTCCATTTCTGGAAGCAAGAAATCTAAAAATGGGATGTTAACTGGTAGTCAAACTAATCGGAGGGAAATAATGGCTGCATACAGAAAAAAGAAAGAACAGAGCAGTGACAAAGTGAGATGGCAGAGGAGACAAAAAGGAGTAGCAATACCTTACAAGTGGCGTTCCCGTCTGCAGCCTGAATGAGATTCCTGCACTCATTTATTTTATTTTCATTCTTTATTTTTTATTCTTGCCACAACCTGCTGACTTTCGAGTTTCTTACCCGAACATTTGAGAAAATCGAATCTGCGCTTTCTTTTTTTTCTCGTGTCGAGCGTTGAAACGTGGGTAAGAGTGAGCGGATAAAACATGTGACGACGGATTGCGTTCAAACGACAAAGTGCCTCTCCTCAAGCATAATCAGGTTTTGAACAAGCGTGTCATTCATGTAGAACGACCAATTAAACTAGCAAGGAATGCTTCTCAGCTTAAGCAGCTTTTTGAAGCAGAATCCTGTTCTGAGCTCGTTGGTCGTTCTTCTCGAATGACCAACTAGCTACACAGGTCATGTCAAGTGTTGTTATTATTTTTTGATTCTGTGATTATAAGAGGCACCCAAAAGCGAACGTTATCGCGCAAATTTCTCTTGGTAGCTGGCATTAGGCCTGTCACTCCACGTTGCTTTTCCCGCCATTTTGTGTCTGCTGGTTCCCCTGCGATACATTTTTTCGTTGATTACGCATGTCAATTTTGTATTCACGGCTTCACGCATCTGAGCGTTGGCTTTGGTTCGTTGAACTCGGAATGTTCCTTTCCCTCCTGTGCCCGGAGAGCGAGAGCTCTGCAGTTTGCTGGTATTGGGACCGGGTTATGTGCGGAGAACTGTGGTACAATGGTGCTCCCGGTCCTCAGTACGCGGCGGAAGCGAGGAACGGAACGTGATTCTTCGGGTCTCGTACGTAGGTTGCGCCGCCTCCTAATTGCGTGGTCGCTGCCTTTGGAGGCCGGGCCATTTAATTTGGCGGCAAATGGTGCGCGTGAAAAAGTCGTCTCGCGCGAGCTGATGGTCTAACTTCGACGTTGCTGGTCTCGTCGATGGAGCCGACTTTGCAGGTCCGCACGCACCGGCCGCGCGGGGGGAGGGGGGGAAGAGGGGGGGAGTGCTGGAAACCTGAAAGTCGTTAAACAGCTGAGACTGTGCACCAGTTGACTTCATTTTGGCCGACATCGTTGGTTTCGCATTACCGAGTGTACTCGGGAGCCTAGCATTTAAAAACCCTTGGTCTTTGTCGCGCGTACGTGTAGCGTGTAAGTGAAAATTACGGCACATGACAGAAATAGGCCGGGTAAATGTACACGCATATGTACACCGACGACGACGAAGATGTCTTAGAGAAATGGTTGTCTGAGACTAGTCCCTAGTTTTTCAGTCTTTCTCTCCGTCCGATACCCTTTAAAACTTTTTTTGTGCTCTGTACTCGCTGTGGAACGACCTGGAGATCCCCGCCCACCCGGAGAATCCCATCAAGCAACCCTCTATGCGCGCTGCGCTGTATCCACCACGACACGGAATACCACCGCCATGATGCACTCCACGCTGCATCCATGGCAGCGGTGGAAACTACTAGTCCTGCAGCCCCTGCACTACAGACCAGGGCCCTGCGAACAAGAGACTACGCGAAGAAGAGCATTCGGGCGAACAGGCAGAGGAGGTGAATCAAGCATCTTTCACGATCGTATCCTACAAGAAAAAAAGAGGTGCTGGTGTCCCTGCTATTTTCAGGCCTACCCTAGAAAGAGAAAACCTGTGGAATGTCAACCCTAACATCGTGGCATCGGCGGTTGTAACGTCGGCTCAAGAGAAAGTTCTCAGCCATTGCCTTAACAAGCACGGCAGCCTCATGGTTACAGTGTCAACACTGCCCGCCGCCAACCGTTTGCTCGCGGTATCTGAGTTAGCTGGTGTCACTGTTGAAGCCCGTGTCCCATATTTATACAGGTCCAGTTACGGCAAAATGCACGATGTACCTCTCAGCTACTCGAATGAAGACCTACAAAGGTACCTACGCGACTAAGGCGTCGTTACAGCAAGGAGGCTCACCACTTTCACCCTTGAAGATGGCGGCAAGGTCAAAGAGATACGTCCTTGAGCTGTGATATTGGAATTCGCCAAGGAATCGCCGTTACCTCAGTGAGTTACGCTTGGATTCTGCGGTTACCCTATCACCGAATACGTCGGGGCAGCAACGGAGTGTTACAAATGCCAGAGACATAACCACATAGCCAGACATTATACCAACCCAGTGCTCTGCAAAGTGTGTGCTGGGCCCCATTCGCACAAGGAATGCACCTCGAGAGCACAACCTAAATGCTCCGACTGCGGTGGCCCACAACCTGCTTCATATGGAGGGTGCGTTAAAAGAAGGCGGCTACACTTGCTCGCGCGGTGGGGCAAGTACAAGGGAAACCACACAAGCGTCATTTACCACCGTCTAACCCCGACGTGGTTTTCACAAATACGACAGAGCACTCCCAGGTACAATCACCACAGTGTCAAAAAATATCTGGCAATACACACGCTGATGCGGTCAGAAAGAAACATGGGAGGCCCGCGGCCTCATCGCCTCCTTCGAAGCTACCGCAACGTGTCGCACAAGAACCACCGAACGACCACTGCCGCCATCAACCTCAGGCGCCACAACCCTACAGGATCACCTGCGAAAGGCAGCAACACGGAAGCACCGAGCAAGACATTTCACGCTTACTGATTCCGATGTTGTTTACAGCCCTCAAAGCTCTTGTCCGCGCCAACCCCTCGTAAAGATGTCTCCCAGAGGTAGAAGCCGTCCTTACAATGGAGCCATTGGTGTCGGCATCTTACACTCCACAGAGGCGTACTACCTCACAGTAATAATCATGGCTTCTGCAACGACAGCCTCACCTGAGCTGACCATCCGCAATATTTTTCACTCGTGCACCATATTCCAGTGGAACGCTCGCGCTCTTCTCTCGAGTCTTTCAGATTTCCGGCAGCTGGTGCGGACATGCCACTTCCCTTTCATAGTCATCTATGAATCGCGCGTCAAGGAACATTTCCGAATGCAAGGGTACTATTTTCATCATTCACAGTGCCCAGATTACATCAGCATATTACTCATAGGCTTTCGCAAAGATATTCCGGCCTCCGTGGTTGATATCCTGCCTCACAGTGACAATGAATATGTGTGTACCACAACATTAATAGGCCAACAAGAATACACTCCCATTGGAGCCAGGCAGTCCATACGACTCTTCGAGACTTGAAAACTTGATTACAACGACACCTTCTCCACATATTGTTTGAGGGAACATTAATACTCACAAGGAAATATGGGGCAGCTCAAACACATGTGCTCGTAGAGCCAAGCTCGCAGAGCTTCTCTCAACCCATTCAATTGAACCTCTAAATGACGGCAGTATAATCTACCTCAGAGGCCCGACGAATACCAGCAGCATCGACGTGACATTCGCAATAAGTTCAGTTGCCCGAAACTTTGCCTGGTGTACCGACTTGGAAACACGCGGGAGGGACCATTACTCAATTCTTATATCAGCTTTCCCTATGCAGATATCACCAAAGAAATTCCTTACAAAATCTACAGACTGGGGTGCATACAAGGACACTGCAGGCAGGGGAATTACTGCTGCAACCCATGATGAGGAATTACACACGGCAATGGGTCTTTGTCTGAGAAAATGCACATGAATTTCAACTAAATAAGACAGCATACCGCCAAATGACGAAAAACTTGAAAGACTGTGCCATTCGCAGGCTAGCTGAAAGGAAAGTGTTACGCACGAAATGCCTTGAAGACCCCCGTGCCTGCCGACGGACACAACGTCATATCTGGCGATACCTGGATAAACGTAGTCGGCAAAGATGGCGCGAGTTCTATTCCACGTTGGATGTGCCTCAAAATGTAGCCAAAATTTGGCGTATCCTTAGAGGTATGCGTACGCCGCCCTAACAGCTTCAGCCCTTCGTTGCACTCTCTCTGCATGAACGAAATTCCCTCAAAGAACTGTCAGATGAATACTGCAGACTACTATAGACGGGTACAAGGCCTTCGATTTCCTCCACAAATAGTCAGTCTAGCATCCCACAGGTGGCAGTGCCAGCGTTGGATCTGCCTTTCACAGTTGAAGAGCTCACCCCCGCTATCGCCGAATCAAACAGGCACACATCTCCGGGCCATGACGAAATAAGCCATGAGGCCACCGCAAAACTGCCCCGCACCCCCGCCTACGACTCCTGGGATATTATAATTCTTCGTGGATGTCTGGTGAGGTCCCAACGGAATGGAATCTGGTGAAAATTGTACCGATTTTGAAGCCTTTTAAGCAGCCAACAAGCTACGCTCCTTTCCGGCCTATCGCCCTACTAAGCTGTGTAGGCAAGCTTATGGAGCGGATGATCTACAAACGTGTTACATGGTTACTTGAAAGCCACAATAAGTTTCCCCAAAAAATGAGCGGCTTCACGCTTGGCGCATCCCGACAGCCGTTTTCCTTGATGTCAAGGCAGCTTTTGACTCTGTTTTTCACCACGCCATTCTCGCAGCTTTAACTAGTCTTGACCTCGGAGGAAAGCTACACAAGGGAATAGAAAACTATTTAAGAAAGCATAATATTTATAAGTACTCCGAACGGTCCCACACAGTTTAACGCAGTTAAAAAAGGCGTACGCCAGGGTGCCGTGCTCAGCCCGCTCCTATTCAATCTCACCCTGATAAACATAACAAGGAACCTGCGGCGAGGAGTACACATAACAATTTATGCCGATGATATCTGCACCTGTGGCGCATCAAGTTCGCGCTATATCACCCAACAACGACTTCAAAAAGCATTACTGAAGCTCTCCATGTATTTGGCTCCGCGAGGTCTTCGCCTCGCCAGAAAAAAGCACAGCCATGGCTTTCACAAGAAATAAAATGACCAAATATCCGCTCCTACTCGGTGGACGACCGTTGCTGTATGTACGGTCTCGGCGATTCTTTGGAATTGTGACAGACAGAAATCTCCCTTGGTCCCCTCAGGTAAAAAAATCTACATGCGAGAATCGCTGCAGCATCGCAAGTTTTCAAATTCATGGCGCGAAAACGATGGGGCTGCAAGTGCCGCTCAATGGTACTACATTAAAAAGCCTATATTGAAGGCACATTGCGCTATTGGCTACCGGTGCTTCAGATATTATCACCAGCAAACAAGAGGACTCTGGAAGCCGCGGGGAACAGCTGCCTGCGGATTTTCCTCGGCCTCCCGAAGGGCTCTTCAGCCTCAGGAACAGTAGCGGAAGCAGGATGTCTACCGCTAGATGTTATCGCTTCCCAAGAAAGAATGGCTACCCATCTTCGGCATGTGCTTCAAGGGAAGAAGCACTTCATGTACCGCGTCCATGTAACCCATGTAACCCACAGCTTCGTTTTGGCCAAGCTGTGCAAATCCTGCACCTTTCTTTGATTATTCAGCCACAGAAATTACAGCCTCCGACCTTTCCTTCCTGGACATTTTCGCCTCTAGATATAAACCAGTTTGTATCCGGTGTAAATGGGACAAGGAGTCGCATGCCACAGGCCGCGATGTTGCAGACCACTCCCCTATACTTAGCAGAGAAGTATACTCAGCACACTCGCATCTACACTGATAACTGAAGCACTCGGGAAACTTCCTCCTGTGGTCTTTATGTGCCCTCAACAGGACAAATGCTTTCTTACGGGCAGCAGCGGAGGACATACTCAACGACAGCAGAGCTCCACGGCATCAAAAAAGCTGTCCTCTATATACTGCGCCGAGCGCCTGGCCAATCGGCGATTTTCACGCACTCTAAAGGAGCACTACAGACATTGTTCAGTCTGTTAAATAAACAACCATAAGCCTCTTTCTTTGGACATTGCGTACTTACATCACTTGGCCATTGCATCGGGCCACTGTATCATATTTGAGTGGATACCAGCGCACTGTGGTATTCTGGCCAAAGAAAAAGCAGATGAAGCGGCACGCAGAGGTCTTCTACGCCAAAACTATAAACGGATTTATTTCACTAGATCTGATGCTTCCCAGCTAGCTAAAATATTTTCTTCTGAAGAAAAGGATCGGCTCTGAGCTTGCTGACCCAACTTTACACGTTCCTTTACTAAATGAACCCGAATCTCAGATGCAGGCTCCCATCCAGCATTCCTCGCCATTTGGAAACTCTATATTGTCGTCTTCGCCTGAACACCGCCTATGGAACCGGCGTACGGTACCGCTTCGGTCAAGACACCTGTCCGCACTGCAACAACTGTGGCTCAATCCTGTTTGAGTGTCGAGCGTATTCCGGCGAGGGTGCGGTCTATGAACATTGCATGCATTCGCTTACACAAAGACCTTTGTCATTTTCCTGTGTCTTAGGTCCTGCCTCACGCAACGGAGGCGCGCGATGAACTTTTTATTTACATACTTAGAAAACATTGCTCAACTCGGCAAACCTTAGTTCTACTCTGTCACCCTCACGCACCTTTCACGCGGCGAATTCTGTCACCTCATTGTAGGACGGTGTATATACTGAAGGACTCTACCATTGCACGCCGTTGCCCAAGAGTCAGAAAACTCAGTGCCCAATTTTTTTTAACTTATTCCTTTTTTTATGCCTCTCTCCTTCTCTCTTTAACTCCCCGATTCCCTTCCCCACGCAGAATAGCATGTCAGCGATGTCTATACACTGGCTAAAATTTCCGCCTTTCATTAAAGGGTTCTTTCTCTCTCTCATATGTACGCAAAAGGAGAAATGCAAAAAATTTTATTTCCCCATTTGAAATATTATTGCGTGAGGGGAAAAAATTATGAAAACAGATAGAGTAAGGACAGATGTCGTACTTACTGAAGATATTCTGACACGGCTCCACGAAGAGGGAAAATTGCAAGAAAACGGTACGCGTTTTGTGTGTAACCATCGGCAAGGCCGTTAGCATCACGAAGGGTTTCTGTCTTATACTTGAGTATACAATTATTAAGGGTATGCACAATATTTTCTAAGGAGAAATAAAATTTCAACTGATGTTGTGTGCTTCTCCGTGCATTCCTACTTGATTGTGTAAATGCATGCCCGCGTCTGTGTGGCCACCTTGATGTACAGTCATGAAAAACAATAATATGAACAAGTTATGCCTAACTATATAATGCCTTCCTCCGTTTTGCCTTCTCCAATAGATGTAATATATCAGCATGATTTTGCCCTGCAGACTTAGTGTCAGGCTTAGACCATCTTTGGAGACCGGATAAATAGTCTTGCGCGATTGTACTCTGTCGTTACTTTTTGCGAAATTGATTGTACGTTGTAACTTCTTGTTTGGGTTTCAATACTCGATGGCATTACTGTGTGTGTGCAATTTCTATAACTTAACGTTATTTTTATATTATCAACTATCCGCAACTACTCGAAAAAAATCATGCAATTATTTGCAGTATCTATATGTGTCCTGTTTTGTGTATCCGAATGGAATGGAGTGACAGATCAGCTTTAGCATTTTGGTTGAATACAACTGAATAAAATGAGTCAGAAGCACCTAACTAGCAACCTGGTTGCAAGAGAGACGATAGGTCACTGCATGCAGTATTTTGTCGATTTAATATGATTTGCTTTTACGTATAAATGCAAGACATTATCAGTATCTAAAGGTATGTCGGAGTGTTACCATATGTAGCTGGTTCACTTGTTGCCCCAAAGCCCTAAAGAACAACGGCGCTTATGTGGCAGCTCCTTAAATTTAGTTTTACATGTATTACCTCACTTGCTAAGGAACATGCGTGCTTTCTTTTAATTATGTTTTTTTTTCTACTTCAGTATTCTGACCACTGTGTGCAATGTGAGAGTGTATTGCTGTTTTACTGCGACAACAATTAAAAGCTTCAAACTGGGTTTGTACTGACCGTTCATCCTTTTCTTACGTCATCGTCGTCAGGCTACCATCTCATTCTCAGTCTCGACTTTATCATGTGGTGAACATAGAAAAGAAAGGGAAAGCTTTGTCCACCACATCCCCAAGGAATTGAACAGGCGCTCCTGTGATCTCGGAGCCTTCGTATGTTCACGAAACTCGGCACAACTTTGCAGCTTGGCAATTTGTGTGCGGAGTTTCGTGTACGTACGCGGGCTCAGTGAGGAGCACCGCAGGTTTGACAAGGAACGCCGCTCAGCAGACGAGGACGAAGAAAAGAGGATCACAACACAAGTGCCGTGTTTCGGAGTGTTTGTGGGTTTCGGCGCTGTATCGCATGTGTTTCGTAGGCATGCGGAGAATACTGCAGCGGATGGGAACGATTCGCAAAGACGTTGTTTATGAGAAGCTGCTTTTTCAGTAAATTAGTCCACAGTAAGAGAAGCCGCATTTTTCTCTTGTTTTCCCTCGCCCCTCACTCCCTCCCCCATCCCCCCTCTCTGTAATGCCACTATGCACTGTTGGTAAAGAGTAGGTAAGTAACCATACTACGAAAATATATTCCCCCGTATTGGCTAATCATAGCTAAGGAAATCCTGAAGAGATCAACAGAAGGAGGTCAACAGAACGGGTATATCGCGGGAACGAGCGTTTCATCAGGTAGACGGGTGCCTTCGTTAGGGCAGCAACCACTCTCGTTCGCAGCGTCTGTATACGTGTAGCTCACTCTCTTCTAAGCCCAAGGGGGGAGGGCGCTAAGTAGGCGCATGAAGTACGGTGAGGGAAGTTGGAGCGTTGAAAAAAAGGGGGTGTGGGGAGGTGGTATTTGTAATAGCGAGGGAAAAGAGGAAGGGATACTCCTACCAGCTTCTTTTTTTTTTCCCAGAACAAGACCAGCGCTTTCGTTTCCTCATCTTCTTCTGCATTAGCGCTGTTTTGTCAATTATGAGCGTACTCCAACTAGCCCAAGTTTCCCTCCTGATGCAGTATATTTGTTTCACAGAATAAGTAGGAGTGACTAGCATCGAAACGGTGGTTAGAGCGATATTCCCTGTTCGACCTCTGTTGATCACTCCGTACGCCCATCTAGCTGTCAACACTTGTCTTCTTAGCAAGGCGTGCAATTATAATAGCCTGTAGGCGGCCTTCCCTGCGAAGGCCCGACCCACATTGTCGAGGATTTCTGTAATTATAGTATACTTTCGTATATCGTCAATTGTAAGGTAAGAAGAGAGCAGCATAAGCTACACTAACGTGCACTCATATCTCCACAAGTTTTCACAAACGCCTCTTAATAAATACGGTCTTTAATGTACGTCTCCTTAATACAATATTTTGACGATGCACTGAATCTTAGATTGACTGCAATAAGTAAAATAAACGAAATTTCGGAAATCATATATATAGGCGGCTTAAGATAGCCCGTGATAGTCCGTGATAGCTCGCGAACGCGAGCATGCACGGACACATGTACTCGTACAAGCAAAGGCTTACTCACACGCAAAGGAGTGCGGACCCTTCCTCTCTGTCACTCACTCACTCACTCACTCACTCACTCACTCACTTACTCTTCTCGTATACGAGCCAGACATCTGCGACGCATGCTGTACGGCCTTTTAGTGAGTCCCAGTTCGACAGCGCCTCGAGATAATCAATACGGGGCCGGCTATGCTGTGGTTCAAGAACAGCGACACTACGCCCAACACGCAGAGAACACCTAAACTCGTTTAGCTTGGCCGTGTTCTGCTGACGAAAGTGAACACGTCGGAGCAGCCGTACTGAACCTCAAGTCTCCTGTGCTTGCATACCCACCTGCACAACATTTCGGTGTATAACGCAAGGCACGTTGTATATATCATATATGTGATTTACGCCAGTTCATTCTTGTTATTCTTGCTTTCGTTTTGCTTTTTGTTGTTGTTGTTGTTGGTGGTGGTGGTGGTGGTGGTGGTGGTGGTGGCTGTGGTGGTGGCATTGGTGGTGGTAGTGGTGGTTCCATCGCATTCTTTGCCTTTTTTTCTATCTGCAGAACTTACTGATGAGTTCCCTTCTAGATATTGAAGTATTCTCAAATACACCTGATGCGTTCCCTTTCAGGTATCTCAGTCCTCTCTATCTTCGAATAATATTGACTCAAGACAACCTTGCGCTCACTTTCTTGTGAGCTAGTTGAAGACGGCTAGTTTCGCTTAGACTATGTTGGCATGAGTTTGTTGCTTTGCATCGCTTGTTTGTAAAATGGTTAATTTTCCTATATTTGCACACGCCCCTCCCCCATTGCCCATTGTAGCGTTGCAAACCGAATTTTCCCTTCTGAATAATGCTCCCTGCATAGCTCTTTTCTTTCGTATATATATATATATATATATATATATATATATATATATATGTCACTTACTTTCACAGCTTCTATATTTCATAGACTGGGTCGGTGCTTTGTGTTCCCAAAGAATATTGAATTTGGCAAATATGCTCACGTAGGTGCGTATTTTAGGCAAGATAAAATATCCCCGGGACACCTAATGGAAGATTCGTCTTGATTAATGGCTTTCGGGAGAAAAAAAGAAGAATATAAATTTTGGAACGATCATGCTTCAATTTTAGGGTGCATTTCATCAATAATTTCTACCAGCTCTCGACGGTTGTTTTCCTCAAAACGCGCATCATGATCGTACGCGACAATCGCGCCTGTGAATGAAGGGAGCCGTGCTTTAAGTAAGTTTTCTCGAATAAACATTCCTCTAGATTGAGGCCTTTTCTTGGACATCCGGAACATCTTACGTGGGCTCTTAGAGAGGGCGATCCCTTTGATACCGTATTTCCACTTAGCCACACTTCTCAAATGCGAAGACGTCCAAATTTCTACCTGTAACGCTTGAATGGCGCAATGCGAGGTATTCTCGTGTTGCTGCCTGGTTTGAAAGAGAATGATCTTGAGAAATGGCAGCCACCTGGGCTGCGTAACACACGCAGTCTCCCGCACGATATCCTAAGCCTAGCGTATCTGTTTTCGTATTGCTCTTTATTTGCGTTGCAAATGCGGCTCTCGAGCACTCCAGGCGAAAATGCGAATGTCTGCACGCTGCCTTCGCTTTTACGCGGCTACGGCGCGTTTAGCACTCATCACCTGCAGGTGTTCAAGATTCCGCAACGCTTCAACATATTGCGATGTGCCACCTTCGGTTAACATGCTTGTCAGGACTGTTGGAATTTTTGTTGCTATTCAGGGCACCTTTAATAAGTGGAGAGGCCGCCTCGCGGAACGACCGTGTGGATTTCATTGCACTCTGCGTTTAATTTAATTTCGAACGAGCAAGAAGTACGTCTTCTGACGTGTTACGTGATTAGTAACGTTCAGCTTATCTGCGCAAACAATTGAAACAAAGATCCTATATTCCTAATGACATGTAGCGTGCTGGTTTCCAGGCTGGTTTCCAGCAGAAGGTGCGCAGGAGGTTTATTTGTTCTTCGGCCAGTAATCAGGCTTTGCCTTTTACATTACTAGAGCTTTCGTGCGTGTCTTCACCGCAATGGGCAAATATACCACCGGAATAACCCCACACCAATTGATGTTATAAATTTTTTTTTTTCTGCACGAGCAGGTCAAATAACAGCAGTGCCATTTAAAGGAAACTCATATACAAGGAATGTACTTCTAGGGCACTACAACGTAAAGCTATTCCAAATTTCTTCATTCTAATTATGAAATAAGCCCTCCATGATTGGTCGAAATTTTTTTCGGCCCACCTCCATTTCACCTGTATGTCACGTAAAGTAACGAAAACCACAATATCTCCCCATCTGATATGACATGCACATACTGATTATTCATGAATAAAGCAAACAAAAGAAAAATACTCATTTCTCATTCGACGCTTTTTTACCATTATTCCACTGCTGTTGGTCAAAAGTTTTCGGACTACGCCCACTTTGCCTGTCATGTGATGCCGCAAAACCGAAAACTCACCACGTCAAAGCGACGTCTACACGTTAAAGACGCATTAATGTAATCTTGAATTGTAGCGCGAAGTGACACAGACAGAGACTAGAAGCAGACAGGACGAGCGCTCGTCCTGTCTGCTTCTTGTCTCTGTCTGTGTCCCTTCGCGCTACAATTCAAGATCATGTTACCATACAAGCTCGCCCAACTATCTATTCTATTGCATTACATTTCTTGAACACAGGGCTCTTATCAATGTGAACGCTTTAGCTTTTCTAGAGAAGGCAATGTTGCTTCTTTGATTGCAATAACTGTTTGCAAAGCCAGAACAGTGGCATGGTACAGAAGAACAGGCAGATGCCCTACGCATTAATGTACCTAACAGAACTGAATTTTTTTTTGTTCGGAATAGCCGGATACTGCCCCGTTCCGAAATAAATAGAAGATGGCTGTTCGCCGATTGCTCAGGCACTGGCTACTCGCACCTGTCGGAGGGCATGGATTTATTTGCGTAAGGAGAAGCGGGCCAGTCGCAGATGGCGGCAGCAACCTCCACATCCGATTATCTACTTTCTCTGCGCTATCGCGTCCCAACCGAAACCCTCTCCGCTTTTGCGTACTTCTCGCTTCTTGCCAGTGAACTAGATAAGAAAAACCTGTGAAGGTAGGCAAAGCTATTCACCTCGACAGCAAACAAAAGTGACCTCCTATAGAAGAGGAAAGCGTTTCATTGGGCTGTTCAGATAACGCTGTGGGTCACCACCCGATGCTTGCGTCGACGGTTACGCAAATTTGATGTCAGGAGATTAGAATAAAAACAGATTGGAATAGTATTGCGTTATAGAGCCCCTGGTGGTTGCGATGTCATCAGAGCTCCGAAATTGTTACTGTAGAGAGTATGCAGAAAGGAGCACAGCTTCGAATATTTACTGGTTCATGGCGTTCACCCATATACACGTGTTCACAATAATTATTCAGGAGGCCCCAAAGCATCGCCGCGTGCCCTTATGGGCGCCCCTATGTATATTCCTATACAAGTAGGTATGAAATGAAACGCAACAAATAGTTTACAAAAACAACGTCGCTCTAACGGTCAATGTCATCCGTCTTTTGAACTGACAATCTTGCGACCTAGATATGTGTACATTCTAAGAGTGTTTTGAAGATGAACGCTCCCGATATCTGCGTTTGGCGTGCCGCAGCTTTCAACCATAGACAACTCGTGCAAAAAACCTTTACACGCATAGGTATTCACAGAAGTGCACACCACAATGGTATACATTTTAGAACATTCAAAATAAGCCCTAATATTCAAGTGACGAATAAAGAGAACGCTGTTGAAGAAATGTTCAGCGCCAAAGTATACGTTGAATTTGTTTTAGTATTTGCGGCAATAAAAAAATTTGTTGCACCTGCGTCTAGCAGAAGTGAGTTGATGTCTCTCGGCAAGAAAAAAGCGGCCAATTAGCTCGAAATCACGGTCTAGACACACATGTCTGAATTTCATTTATTCGTTTTTTTTTTCTTTCTTTTTTATGTTGTATATCTGCGCTTTGCGAAGCGTAGTGAAATGTAGCGTAACGTAAAAACAGAGATAGAATAACCAGGAGAAAAAGTACGCGATAGGGAAATACTCACATTCTCTGGAAAACAAAACGTGAAATTGAGAAAAAGTCTCTGATGTTATTTCACTTCTTATCAATGCTCGCCATGGAAGGTGATACACTAGCGAGTAACATATGCCCGTAAGCAAATTACGCATGCAGGGGAGATGTGGAAGGCACGAAGAGACGGTATGTTGGTTGTATGCGAAGGTCTATCTTTCTTTCTTTTTTTTTTTTTTTATTTACGTGAAGGTGGGGGGGGGGGAGTAATCATGTCTTTTTCTATTATATTTTCGGAACAGTAACTCGAAGGACGCTTCAGCTTCGCTTTTAAGAGTGGAATGCGCTAGCATTCAAAGATCCCTAACTGTTTGTCACGCTTGCCGACAACTGCAGCTTATGCAAACGTAACGTTTACCGGGGAACGGTGGCGGTGAACGCTATGCACGAAGGCGAGCTTTCTAGTAAAAACGCGGCCTCTTGTGTGGGCCCATCCGAGAGGTGCTTCGCAGCCGCGCCAAAAAATTACATCATTTTCAGGTTTATGTTATTATTTCACACGTTTAGTATTTCAGTCCGAGAATATTTAAGATAGAGGGCATGCGCTGCCGGTGTTTTGTTTCATGACATATTTCTGTGGGTTGTCATTCTCAAAATTCCGAGGAATATCCAGACAATGTGTGCGCAACTTTAGTGAGAATGGTGGGGCAACATAACCCGCATATACCGCATGTCGTATAGCAAGGCCTGGCACATACAAATACCTAAATATGTACGTCAATTTTCGCTCACGGGCAACTCCGCCGACGTCGACACCGGATTTTCTCCGACACGGGGAAACGCTGTCGCGTTACAAGTGCGATAGAGCGCAATATCCTAAAGGCAGTGTAGCTCCGTTTTCTTTTTATTATTGAAATGGATATTAGGAGAGGTTGGCGCCTTTATGGTGGCACCCGCTATTCCTTGTCACTTGGCAAAGGAAACAAATTTGCGTAAAAAGCGAGAATAGTGACACAAAATATGACCCTCAGTAGATCACTGGATGAATAAAAGATATACAGTCCAACAGTACATGAATTGCAAAGTATTGTGCATTCGTTGAGTACATGTACGCATATATAAAGTCAGATATTTTGAACAGCCAACACACACAACACATGTAATACACTGCAAGTACAGAACAGAATTATACATATTGCGTAAAAGTTGCGATCACCACATAAACCAATTATGAACCCAGAACAATATTTATGTTACTCGTTTAGCGTAATGGGATCATCTGAAACTTAATATATTCCCTAACTTTTAGTGTCCTCTAAAAACTTTTTCAGAGCAAGTGTAGCTCTGTACATATGGTATTGGTTTTCTATTTTTCGTGCTGCCGAAGAACAAAATTTAATATGAGAGCTATTCCTATCGATCATTTTTGTTCCTGCCGAGGTGCCAGAAAAAGTGCATCTAGGAACAAAAGACCGCCCGCCTTACACTGCGCTCTCGTCAGCCGTCATGTAAGATCCATCTTACTTTGGCTGCCCACTATGTCTTCAAGCCAGTGGAACTATTATTAATGAATGAAACCGTTTACCTTACACTCATCCTTTTCCATTATTTCAGGTTCCTCTGGAATGGAGCATCTCTACACCTCCGTTGTTCATACTATAGGCATGTTTCGTTTCTTCCGTGCATTTTAGTTTCTTTAAGTTTCGTTCGTCTCTGTTGTTGCTTCGTGGAAAAGTACTCGCGTAGCATCGAGGATATGTTTTGAAGCAACCGCCATTATATTACTGCGGAGTACTCTTACTTTGAGTCCTCGCTTCCACGAGCTTTTTCTCAACATTTGCTACTGAAAATTGAGGCTTCTTATCGAAGACACCAAGCCACACGGGCTAGGACATGTCACAGAAGTAGCTGAACGAGATCTTTTGTAATTTGTATTCATGAGACCTCATTTCTTCCTGCTTTCTTACGCAACGTGCTCAACCACTTCACAAAATTCGTAAAAAATACTCGGAATTTTCACATCTGCACAAACACGTTTTTTTCTCCTACTCAACGAAAACCTGAGAGAATGTGCAATAAAAAAGGCTGTAAATTAACTTATTGCAGAACTCAGAGATTCTTGGTCTCTATTTTGGACATATCATTAGAGAATCCGTCATAATACTATCTGATAAATATTTACCTTTGCCTTCGTAATAACAGAAATAAATTGAAACTATAGAGAAGGTTATTTCTTCCAAATGCTTCCCTTTTAATGTGCTCTTTTCTAATCCTTCACAGAGATTTTCTTAGAAAGAAACCAGGCTTGCGGGTAACAAAACGTAAAAATACACCCACAAAAAGTTAGCCTGTTGACCAACGGACTCGTGGAACAAGCGCGCTGTAAACCTCTCATAAATATTAGGTTGCAGAGGAAGACGACCAGAGGCACTGGAAAGCATCGAACAGGGATCCCGCCAGCAGCGTCTCGAGAATTGTAAGATATCCTTGGAACTACATTCAACATCAACCAACCAGGGAGGGTACATAGCCAGCTTAATTTCGTAGGTGTGACCCGCTCACGCCTCATCGGCAAGATAGAGCATTTATCGACCGCAGTATCGTGTGGCATCAATTCACACGCAATGTTGCCTTCCGATCGGATTGTCTTCTTGAGTTAGACTATTCCAATCATTTATCGAACTTGTGAAATGAAAAGGAAACTTTAAATAACGGGTCCATGCACACAAAAAATGGTTGTGCGTCAGGCGGGGCTGTTACTTAAAGTTGAAAATTGTGGTGATGGATCTAGAGCTACAGCTTCTTGTTCTGAACTATAGCCTAAGCGGTTTATTTCGCACTTGTAATGGCTGCAGCCATTGTTTGCAAACTTTGTGTAAGAATACAAAGGAATTCAAAATCAATCAGTCAGTCAGCAAATCATTTTAATGGCCTGATGGCTTTAGCTTCCGTTCGGCTCAGAGGGGGAGACTGATCTACTGAGGATCTGGGATTACGTTAAATGAAGCAGGTAAATGTGCTGATGAGAATAAACACGTTAAAGCAGGGTACCTGCTTGAGTGTGTTTCACTGCTTCCACCCCATCGCTGGAGGTCACTGAACTAAGAATTCACCCTCCTTTTTCATTTTAAAACGGATACATACTTTAACTATGTAATAATCAGTGCACGTAGACGGACTTGCTATCTGCACAGTGGGAGGCGCATGTGTATTATGACACGTAATTCCTTACAAAAAAAAAAAGAGAATCTCGAAAACTCAATTTGGGTAAATTCTCTCTGGTATCTTTACACTCGGCAAACTACCTCGCGAATCGCTGCTTGCAACTTCATATCCAAAACGGAAAGATAAAGAAAAGCGGGGGATACATTAAACGGCCGACTTTACGGTCCTCTCGTGAATTCTGGGGTGAGCGCGATGCCGGAGCCCCATATCTCGACGGCAGCCGTGGCAGCGGTCGCCTACCATTCCTACTGTCCGCAGTCGCAGAGCCGCGAGCGACCAAAGAATGCAATAATAATAAACACTTGACCACCGGGCGTATTACTTTTTTTCCTCTTTCTTCCTGATGCATTTTTTTTTCTTATTTATGTATTTCTTGCTTTCTACGGATTCGTCGCGACACAATGGAGGACAATAAATGGGCATCGGAGCAAGAAATGCGGAGGTTTGCTTTTGGGTTTCTCTTGATGTCATCGCCGTTTTCGCTTTGTGTACATTGCTTGGCCTGCAGCTCCGTAAGCGTAGCTAGCCACCTTATACGAAAACGAAAAAAAGAAGCACGAAACCAGTTGGTGATAGAAACACGGCGCTAAACGGCTGTCTGAGGTTGCTTGCCCGGGGTCTACCTTTCGGGAAAGTTTTATGACACTTCGCCTGGGGTCTTTATTTAGCTGAGCTTAACTCTCCCACCATTTTCTTTTCTTTTTCTGTTTCGACTAAGGCAGAATTGGCGCTGCAGCTAGACGGTCACCTATGAGTACTTCGCTTTATGAAAGAGACGGCCGCTTTTACGAACGTATAAAGGAAAAAAAAAAAGGGAGAGATAGGTGTGAGCCGAGCGTTGAGGGAAATAACACGTCGTGCTGAGAGCGGGTTCAGCAGTGAGAATGCCCTGACTAGTACGAGCGCACCTACGTCGACGTAGAGAGGTGTTTTTCTTTTCTTTTTGGACGGAAAGTAAAGTGATCAACCCAGTGGCAAGGCAGTACATGCAGCTGCAACGAACGGGAGGCTGTCGCTGCTGGGAGCGCCAACTCATCGCGAGGAGATTGCGCTCCTTTTACGAAGATCGGTACGGAATCGACCTACGCTTTACAAAAGCCGTCATCCAGAAGCACCAGCTAAAGCCAGAGGCTCGCCGTATTTCTTTTTCTTTCTCTCCGTCTCTCCCGAATTACTTCGATTTCTTTTGCCACCACTTTTCCCATAACATTGCATTGCCCTGCTGAGTCTTCGTCCATGGACGAAAGTCCGTACAGGATTGTATGGCTAGCGCTTCCCGGAGAGAACCAATTTCGTTGAGATCCTTACGAACACATCAGCCTTTTTTTAAAAGTACGGGGCCAAAAATGACACCCGCAAATAATCATGTAACGTTGCCACAAAGTACAATATATTTTGTCTAGGTTTCTTACTATTATTTTACGATATTAAATCGAGCTAGGGCCATAATGTTTATCCTGTCCTTTGAAACTTTGAAGCTATAGATGCATTTCCAAGAAATACACACAAGTGCGATAAACACAAGACGCGACAGCACGAACGGTAACAAAACTATGTTGGTAAACCACGTTGTTCTGAACACCATGTTGCTGTTTTTATTGCGTACTAACCTTGAAATATGTTGCTCCGCTTCCAATCTCTGGCTAAATATTGTTCAACACCTCCCATCAGAGAACTGAGCTGAATGAGCCGCGGCTTCCTCCATTACAGGCAGATTCGATCATAGTTGTCTAAGAACACAGCGCTATTCGTGAAAAAAAAAAAGGAAAGCGGCCACTCAAGAAAATCATAACTGTTTGCGCCGACCTCAAACAAGCGCCGGTACTTGCAGACGGACTTGCGTCATGCTTGCGTGTCGCTGCTAATGTCGGAGGAGCAAAAGCTTTTCACGACACGGACGAAGAGCACTCAGGCACACTCTGATCACCTCCCAACACTCAGGCTGTACAGTCTGTACTCAGGCATCTGTACCGTCAGGCAGTGATGACTTCCATTATTTTGCCCCCTTCTCGTAACGCGGATGAGACGCGCCATTTGCCGAGGTAACATGAAGTGGATAATAACAAATGCAGCGAAAAGCCTTAAAACCGGTCAAAAGCTCGAACGGTGCTATACGAAAGATGAGATGTACGCGTCAGCTCCACGCGAAGAACCGCTTCCTCCCGCCACCCGCGCGCCAAAGCTGAGCTTGCCTCGCATGACCGTCATAATGCGGCCACACGCCGGACATCCTATCAGCCGTATACCGGCTATCAGCGCAGCGAATTCGCCGCGCGGTGTGGCTTGTTCAAGGTGAGTGCTCGGCGTTGCGTTGAGTGCAGCTTAGCGAAGGAGGGGATGGGTGGAACTTCCCCGCACGTGCCTTTCTCGACACCGGTGCGTGCCTGTTATCGGCGCGCCCATTTCTCCGCTCTGCCCTTCGCTCCCCTCGCCAGACACCCTCCTTAGTTCCGCGCTTTCCTATGGGGAGCACAATGCTGCAAACGCTGCAACAGCTTTCGAACCCTTCCAGCCCTTTCTTTAGCTCCCTCACGCGTCGCTGACAATGTCTCTCTCTCTCTCTCTCTTTCCGTCTCCTAAGCAACGCGGATTTCTAACTTTTATCTTCCACGGGTACACGTTCCGGCCATATCCAACATGCGGATGGTTTCCTTGAATAATACATGAATGAAACGGGAGCCGCGTATGGTGATTGGGACGGGCGAACGCGCACCCCCAAGAGCTTTCGTCGTGCTCCGCGTTATTGGTACAGGTGCGTTTTTCCCCGTAACCTCAGAACGTTGCAGGAACGCGGTTCTTCGAGTGTAACGCTATGATATGAGCGACTGTGCGTGTTTTTCTACCTGTCTGCCAGTGGCGCGGATGCGCGCGCACTTGCGATATCGTGTTTTTCCGAGGTAATACTTGCACCATTTAAAGGGGCCGTCCGCTTTCGCTTGTCTGCGTGTGCGCATTAAATGGAACGTTGTGCAAGGATGATGGCGTCCGTGTTTCGCCGCATTCATTTCTGACGCACGAGTCTCGCCCACACCGAGATATCAGTTTGTGCTTTCTTGTACCTTTCTGTTGTACGATTCTTTGGTTTCATCAATACGTCTTGCTCCAAATTTTTTGGTTGTCTTTAATACGCAGGCGTTTTTCTTTTTCTTGCTGCTCCTTTGTCCGAGGCGTACGTTTATCTCCTTTCCGCAATAACATTTCAAGTTACATCTCTGTACCTTCAGACTGACATTTGTTTATTTTTCTCTGAGGCATTGAAGTTGGAACGCGCATTGATGGCCTTGCGCTATGTGAGGCGCATTGACGTTAAACGCGTACGGGTCTTTTTCTTTTTTCTTAAATACGAGTTGCAACATCCGTATCGACGTCGGTACTCGATGTAAAGAGAAATTGTGCAGGTATTATTGTTGGATATATTGAAGCTTATTACGTGAATCAACCATGACATACCGACATAGATAGTGACGTTCCGTTTCTGCTGGGAGTAGGTACAGGATTGTTCGTCTTTTTTATGCCGTTTTAGTAAACCGTCCGCGGTGTGTGGCATGCGACAGTTATAAACTTTACACTAAATTTCGTCAGATAAATGCAAGAGCTCAACCTCGTCGTTGTCGTTCTTCTTTTTTTTTTTTTTTCTTGTCATGTACAAATTTTTGTGCTGCTCCGTAAATGTGAGCTTATGATATGTCGCACGCTCCCTTAGCTGCACTTCGCGCGTTTTACAGCAGAACTAGGTTACCCTGACTTGGAAACCGTGGGCAACGTAAGGATAGGCATTTAATTACATTTAAAAGCGATTCAATTCTAGTTTACGTTTCGCCTAAAACTTGCAGAATCTGTTGCTCTGAATAGAGATGACATAGTAAGAGCTATGTCAAGCAATAGGGTTTTCACTGCTCATAGTGCCTCGTAGTTTACGACAGTTCTCGACTTTTATTTCGGAACTCCACAAGCCGGATCACTAATCCTGGGAAGCGTGCTCCATCTCAAGAAGCACTCAGTAAGCAGCAGACTAAGCATTAGAGTCTACAGGAATACACGCACGGCAAATGCGGGGTTTGAGATTCGTTTTGCGAGAAATATCCCTATGGACAGAACCACTCTTGCGCATTTTCTTGTGTTCAAGTGAGCCACTAACCCGGAAATCTTTTTTTAATGTGCGAAGAAATTTCATAGGTGATTTAACTAACCCTAAATACACCCTAACTGCTATTAAGCTGTTATTGCGTAATCTAGCTACCACGCCAAGGTTAAGACAGCGTATAACACTAACTATATTCATTCCTTATATTTATTTTTAATGTATTCGTTCGCTTCATCTGCCTTTTCCTCTAGGTTTGGAAACATGCCTTCCTTTTCGCTGTTTACGTGCAACACGTCATGCGCAAGTTGTTGAACTATATACACTGGAATATATTCGGTTGCTCAGAGAGCATAACTTTTCAGGCGATGAAGGGGGCGGGGGGGGGGGGGGGGAAATGTAACAGTAAAGAAAATGTTACCTCTGTGCAGTCAGCATAAATCAAAAGGAGCAGATATAGTAGAAACGAATCAACGAAACCTCTTCTTCTTCTTCTTTTTTATTTGAGCAATCCTCGTTCAGTCGCGCTTATACACTCTAGCATTGATTCTAACCAACTAGCCCGCCAACGTGTTTTAAGCAATATCTTTGGTTTACTAAGTGTCTTGGAACATGCCTGAGGCTTATGATTAATTTCATTGCCTGGTCCAAGAATGTGCTCTGCCGATACGTTAGGCTGCCGTCATTCTGCTGTCTATGGCTAATCTTCGAGCTTCCCTATCGCTGGTGATGCACGTTGAAGTCACCTGTGAAGGCCAAGAAGCCGGTGGTCGTGTGCAGTACGCTGCAGTACGTGGCAGTATATTGGTAATGTAAACCCCAGCCTTTTTGACTTCAGTGCGAATAGAATGCTGGGGCTGAGTCATGATGCTTACTCAAGACTTGCAAGTACCGAGTTGAGAGCATCCAGCCCTTGCATTCCACTTCGCGCATAGGGAGTGTGCAGGTTATTGAAGAGCATTCGAAAAGTATTCGTCGGAGACCGGAGCATCGTATCCACTTGCCGGTCTTCTTCGGTCAACTTGTCAGGTGCCCGCGCTGTGCACTCCACAGCGGTGCGCAGCTATATCACTTGACGTGGCTCCGGCTATGGCATCGACTGTGGCATCGGCTCCGGCTTGGCATCGGCTCCGGATTCGGTTGTGGCTTCCGCTGTTGTTATGGCTTTGGCTGTTGCTTTAGTAGTGCGGACCAAGCTTGGACTTGACTGATTTCAAGGCATCTTGCTGCGTGCACACACAGTGTTTCCTCTATACCGCTTTCCTCTTTCTGTTTTTCCCTTTCCCCAGTGTTCCCCCGCATTTAACTTCGCACACTGAGTTTTCATAGCGTACCGCAAATTTCCACTAAATTTTGTCTTCGTGGCTGCTATAGTTCTGCCAGGGCAGCGGCCTCAATTCTTACCCGCTAGTTAGACATGCTTATAACACTCTAGAGCGCTTGCACACGTAATTTATTGCGAAAGCACAAATTATCGATATATATTTTAACTGTACCTAAACATCACTCATTAGCTAGTCCTTACAGTCACCAAACATAATGAAGATGCCTCATTTAGTTCAGTGGAGATCCCAGGTGAAACTAATGTATCACGGATGAAAAAGTAAAAATAAAATAGATGTGGGCTCAATAATTATTCACAACGCTTCTATATAAACCAGAAACGTTGAAACTACGCAACCCGTTGCACTTAATATGCTAAAGAGTACAATATAGCTGAAATGCAGAGTCCTCTTCGGAAATTGGGAAACCTAGCTAATAGCAGCAGCGTCATACTTTCAAACACTTGCTTACAATTTTGTTCAATGCGGCATTTGAGCAACACACATATACTATCGCATCTAAACTTGGCGTATTGTTCCCCTTATGTTCACAAAATTTTACCTCCGTTGTAATTGTAGTTATGCCATGGTAGCCGTGTAAGTTTTAAACTGCTTGTAAAACACACAAATAACGATATGAACCACTTGCATACGTATGCTACTGGAAAGTTCGCATTTAACCCACCCGAACATTGCCTACACAGTGGCCATACCATGACCATGATTTTCCTTAGATATAAGCATCAAGCCTTGTTTAGTTCACTGAGAACACATGAGAAACAGACTACGATTCTCGTATGATGCTTCGAAACACATGGCAAAACGGGGTTTATTAAATATCTAGAATTGCATTTCACTCCGGAAAGTAAAAGTTTCACAACGCATTGAGTTTAAAATTCTATTTTCATGGCATTTCAATCGTCTCTCGTGCTGTTGTTTAAGTAATTTGGGAAACATTTTGATAAGCGGAAGCATTACACCCTGGAACGCTTCAGTGAGCAACTTTTTACAAAGGCTGTAATGAATCTACAAAGAATAAACATATATCGCTCGTCACTCAGAAGATTGCGTCGTACTTCGAATAAATATAAACACCGCGCCCCGCATAGTTTGCCGAGGCTATTCGCGGGAAAACAACTAAATGTTGTGTATAACGTAAAAAAATTGGAGAAACGGACTGTTCAGTACCTGTTTTCAGAGCACATAAGCAACCCACAGAGTGCAAATTGTTAGTACATGTACTCGTCACCAAAAAGTAGCCCTTATCTTTTTCAAAATACGAAATATATGCTGTTCTTTCTCCTGCCAGAAAACAAATAATAGTGTAGCTCTTATTTAGAAACCACCTGAAGATGAAATAGTCAAATTCAGAAGTGACAGATGCCTTTAGAAAAAAGAAACTGAGTGTTCTGTTGCTATTGAAATGACTCTCCACCTTCAACCAATGTCATTTTCACCAGCATATCTACTGTTAGTCGCGATTACACAATGAAATTTGACAATTATAGCTGTAAGGGCTTTGATTCGATTTTTATGGTCATTATATACTGACACTGCAACGCAATGTAGGCGTTGCAGAGAGAATAAATAGATGCAGCATTTGATAATTTAACCATTTTATGCCGTAAGGCACACCAGTCGCTGGGCTCGACTTGTTACAATACTTTAACCAGACCTCCGCCTCGCCTGCAGGCTAACTAAATGTAGCAAGTTGATTGTGTTTTCGAATACGGATATAGCAGTCCCACAAAAAAACTGAGTGTTGTGCAAGTTGAGCAAGCTCACGTTTGTTAGGGTGGGAACTGCCCAGCGCTAGGCGTTCTCCGCAACGCGAGCTCGTATGGAGAGAGAGAGAGAGCAAACATTTATTTGTAGTGAGATTGGGAGACTTCCTCGTAGGGTGGAATCGCGAATCCCGCGCGTCCTCTGCTACAGGGCGTCTCGATGAAGGCACAAAAGACAATCCCCGCTGGCCAAGCAGGGGTTACGTAGTGAACACAAGCATTACTTCTGTGGTCACTGGATTAAGAACATTTAGGTTCAGCTGCGATTTTGTTGGACTATCCGGCATGCGGCCTGAAAGTGCCCGCTTTCAAATGTGAGAAGGCAAATGAAATACTTTGATTCCCCACTTTTGAAAGTAGGGTTGGCAAGTGGACCGGTAACAGGTGACGCCGAATACACTTAGGGAAGCGCGAACGAGGAGTCCTGCTGAGGTGCACGCGTCATACATAACTTGTCTCGACGGGTGGCAATACTGTGTGTCGCTATATTGACTCAGTGCTAAAGGTGTTACCGTCTACACCCATCGTAATGGGTTCTGCCGATTTTTTTTTCTCAATTGAACATTAAGAATATTATGAAGAAAAACAATAATTTCTCTAGCATTTCTGCATGCTTAAGCTTCGCAGTCCTCATTGTAAGTTAACACGGAAGCGAGCATTTCTCATAAATTGAGAATTACTCGGCTCTTGCGAATCTAAGTGGAGAACTAATAGATTTCGGAACAACCACCTTTTGCCACGCTGTTTAATAAATGTTGCGCAGTCAGGAATTAGACTTCCTTTGTACTGATTTCCGAAGCCCGGGTGAGGACTCCGACAAACGGCCTACTGATTAATACCTTCAGACACGGAATGCGGAGGGCCGCTTCTAATTCCTGCAATCGAGCTTTCCCCAAACCTTTTCAATGTGGCTTGTAATCTTAGTTCGTTCAAAGTCGCTCGTCTATCCTTAATTATGCAGCATGGCTGCTCGGCTATGAGAGATTACCATCCCGTCGCCTTACAACCCCAGTCATCTTCATTGAACATGACGAATGGGCGAATGTTTGCAGTAGTCATAAATTCCTAATTTCTTCGTGTGAGGCTGCTAGTTCTGTTGCCGCAGTCTGCATACCAGCCTAAGACGCACCGAAATTTCTTTGAAAGGATGCCGTGAACTTGGCAAAAAGTACCAATAATCCAGATTTTCGAATTGATTTTCCACAAATTGTTGACTGAATAAACTTGTATTTAAGGGTTTTGAAGAGTCTGTTATCTATAAATTGTATTCTGCAGAGTACAGTCAACCTCTCTGTATGGCTTTCATAGATTACGAAAAAGCATTTGATTCAGTAGAGATACCAGCAGCCACAGAGGCACCGCGTAGTCAAGGAGTAGAGGAGGCTTACGTAAATATCTTGGAACATATCTACAAGAGAGAGAGAGAGAGAGACAGAATAAACTTTATTCAAGAACCCCGGTCCGGGTTCGACCGATTTGTTCTAGTTGTCTGCCAAGCCGAGCGTTGTGATGAGCTCGATCATGGCACGTACGTAGTCGGAGGAGGAGACCGCCAGCCACTCCTCAAGTGTCGTAGGTCTACGGTTGGGTGAGAGTTTGGCAAGGCTAGCCTGAATAGCGATACTCCTCAGCTACGGTAATTCACCACAAGAAAAGTAGGAAGATACCTGTAAAGAAAGAGGTCAGACAAGGAGACACGATCTCGCCAATGTTATTCACGGCGGGCTTGAAAGAAGTATTCAAGCTATTAAATTGCGACGGCTAAGGGGTAAGGATCAACGACGAATATCTCAGCAACCTTCGGTTTGCCGATGACATTGTCCAGTTCAGCAACACTGCCGACGAGTTACAACAAATCATTGAGGACCTTAACAGAGGGTGTATAAGTGTGGGGTTGAAGCTTTATATGCAGAAGACAAAGATAATGACCAATAGCTGGGCAAAGGAGCAAGAGTTCAGGATCACCAGTCAGCCTCTAGAGTCTGGGAAGGAGTACGTTTACCTAGGTCAATTACTCAAAGGGGAGCCTGATTAGGAGAAGAAAATTTGCAGAATAATAAAATTCGGTTGGAGCGTATACAGCAGGCATTCTCAGATCCTCACTGGAAGCTTACCATTATCACTACGAAAAGGTGTACAATCAATGCATTCTACCGGTGCTAACATATGGGGCAGAAACTTGGAGACTGACAAAGTCCGAAAACAACTTAAGGACCGCACAAAGAGAGATGGAACGAAGAATGGTAGGCGTAACGTTAAGAGACAGGAAGATAGCGGTGTGGATAAGAGAGCAAACGGGCATAGCCTATATTCTAATCGTCATTAAGAGAAAGAAATGGAGCTGGACAAATTATGTAATGCGTAGGTGATGCAGTGGACTTAAAGTAAGTTCATGATGATGACTTGTATTCAAGCGACAGAGGAGTGAGCACGATCCTTTCTGGGAAAAAATATTGCAGGCGTTTAAGGAGTGAAGCAATGACCAGCTTTTGCATCACAATGACATATAAAAAAATAAAACTGGTATGGGATACAAGGATAATCTTGTATATCCACTAAAAAATTTTGTTTTTATGCTAACTCGCTAAGCCGTCCACTCTATCACTTCACTCGCGTACCTAATCGCTCGCTCGCTCACTCACTCATCACTCACTCACTCACTCACTCACTCACTTACTCACTGAGCGAGTGACAAACTTCCTCAGTCAAGAAGTACAATTAGGATAGCGCTTCAAGGAACTTGAAATCATTAGGAACTCACTCATTTATTGTGACAATCTTCACCATGACAAATTCATTTCTTTACACACTGTTGTTTCCACTTCAGAGCTTTTAATAAAAAGGTCAAATAAATGCGTGCAATGAGTGGCTATGGTGTTAGGCTGCTGAGCACGAGGTCGCGGCATCGAATCCTGGCCACGGCGGCCGCATTTCGATGGGGGCGAAATGCGAAAACACCCGTGTACTTAGATTTAGGTGCACGTTAAAGAACCCCAGGTGGTCAAAATTTCCGGAGTCCCCCACTACGGCGTGCCTCATAATCAGAAAGTGGTTTTGGCACGTAAAACCCCATATATTATTAAATGCGTGCAATGTACCTGCTCATCAAAAGCAGTCGCGCTGACGCCTCAATAGGAGAACGTGGAAGCTATACTGTTTTTTTTTTTTTTTAAGTGCAGTGAGACCTATTAAGTTTCACAATGCAGATAGAAAAACTCTACTAGTACAGGAGTGCTGGTCTACAACATTGAACCACTTAAACACACAATAACTGTGGACCTTCGCGCACGAGAAAATAATACTACGAAAACGAAAGAGGGCGCACATCTACTACAGATATATAGACGGTTATATAGACGGTTATTCAAGAGGGTTATGAGAGAGGTGATTTGCATTGAGAGCATCACTTAAAGCTTTCCATGGTTATCCTGGTGCGCGTGTCTCTCTACCTGTACGACACTCAACGTTACCCGGCGAGCAAGGTGACCGGCTGAATTTCAACAAAACCACAGCAGCCGGATCACATTTGGGAGCACCATCACTTTAGTCAGCGACAATTTTCGCTTTAACAGCCGGGGGCATGACCACAGCGATATGCATAATGCATGAGCGAGGCTCGCATACCTATCGATAGCCGCGGCGACATCGTTCAAGGGTGGCTGCTCTCTTGACGCAGTTGCAGGCCTTTTATTTTATTTTTACTTTTCTGTACCTATATATTACGCAAGCGTGGTGGCGCGCGCTTTGAAAGTCGATTTTCCGCAGAGCTAGCTTTTGTCGCGTTGCAACGGAAAAAGTGCAACGGAAAAAAATTTATATTTCATGGTACGAGCTTAAAAAAAAGTTCATTATCATCTTGCGACGCAGCTGTAGGATGCGCTAATGACGGGATAAATACGCAGTGAACATTTCACGGGGTGCTGGTTAAATAGAAAAACTGAAATTTCCCCGCAGGTTATGGCCGTAGCAATCTCAACCTTACAACACTACATTATTTGCATATAATAGTATAGTATGGCAACCCAAATCTGAGGTTCTGTGAGCGAGCCGCGGAAATATTTAACGCTCTCTCGTGTTCAGCTGTCCGTAAACTTTTGATGTCGACTTTCCCTGCTGCTTTCGGCCATGCTGGCGCAAATATGGGCGCACCTGACGGTGATATTCCTTTTCGCAACTGCACGTGTCAAGCTCGCCTTTGATAAGTCCACAATTGTGATAACTACTAAATTATACGAATGACAGGTGCAGTCAAGGACGCAACGTAGAAGAATCAACATTTGGGCGAGCTTGTACTGGTAGGACATCTTGACGGGACAGCGCAATACGACATAGACAAAACGTTGGTAAGATACAGGACAGCGCGCTGAACTCGCAACTAACTTCATCAGAAAGCTCTCACAAATATTTAAGTACTACCACCTATACTCACATGCTCTACATAGATCGCGTCATTATCGGTGCACAGGCGGAAGTGCAAAACCATGTAATGTGATGCTATATTATGAAACGAATGAAAAATGCACATTCACTGCCATGCAAAATTAATGAAGGCGTGCTTACACAGCGCGTTCCTTTCGTCTGGATATGGTAAGCCTCAATAATATATTTCGCAGTCTGATTGCTACGTGCTGAAAGAACTGTGGTATCTCTAAAGATCGGAGCACACGCATGTTCTGAGCAATGCCGCGCTCCTTGTGAGTACGCATTACCTACTAGTGAGCGCCTATGCGCTGTCAATCTAATGTTCAGGCATCGACCTTTTTGGCCGATATAGGTGTGGCCGCAGGAAAAAAAGAAGCTTGTAAACAACACCCATTCTACAAGGCACAAATGCACTGGACGCGTGCTTAGCAGTGCGGCCTTTCTTATTAAAAGTGGAAGCAGCCTGCTCCAAGTTCCTATCAATCTTACCACAAATGTGGCCGAAAAAAGAACCTTAACATCAATCCTGCCTGCTAAATTCCTGAGGCTGTGCGATAGTTTATGTGCACATGGAATTACAACAACTTTCTTTCTTCTTTTCAGCAGGCTCTGAATTACTTTCTTGTGGGCGCTCCTAATTTTACGCGCCTAACAAGCACAGTCACGCGGATAGCGCCCTCCTTAAAACCTTCCGCTCTCGAACGCCCCAGTTGCATTGAAGAGCTGTCAGAAGTCTGGTTTAGAAAGTTTAGATTTCGAAAGTGTGGAAAGTAGGACCGAGAATGCAGTCCCATTTTTCGCCACCTTTAATGTGCGGAGTTAAAATTTAGAATTGTTTTTTCTGACCTTCGGCAATACATTCAGCACACATGCTTATCAGGTAACTTAAGCGTTGTATTTCAAAATTCTCGCTCGTTTTTAGCTGGCATTCCATATGTGAATCCTAACCCCGAGCCACATTTGTTGGAACACTTCAGCTATGTTAGCAACCGTTTGTTGAAAATTAGAATTCTTGACAAAGACCAGAAAAACAACATACTTTACATCACTTTGATTATTTGGTCGTCTAGGTTATTTTCTATACTTCTATCAACCGTGCCTAAGAAAACGATGCAACGGTTTGCATTTTGTATAAATAAATATTGAGGATTTTCGTTTCAACCAGACGCATGCCACATTTATTTACTGAACACGTCTATAGCCATCACTAGCATGACGCGTTAGGGATTAGAATCCCTTAACTCCTGCTCGTCGTTAGTCGATCCGGTCGTTGCATGCTAACTAAGCCTCAAAGTCTAAAAAAATATCAAGCGCGTGAAAAGAAAATATTCATAATCTGCATATATAGTCAAACTTATACCCCTGTCTCACTGGGCGTCTAATACCCCTGTCACACGGGAAGGAAGGAAGGAAGGAAGCAAGGAAGGAAGGAAGGAAAAAGTGGAGAAAGAAAGGTAGGGAGGTTAACCAGTTTAGCTTAACCGCTTTGCTACCCTACACATGGGTGAGGGATGGGGGAGATTAAAGATGGGGAAGGGGGAGAGGGAGAGAGAGCACATAGCACAGCACACACACATCGTCCGTTGGAGTCAATCAATCTGGCATGGTACGTGACATCACTCTCACAGCCGCTTGTCTAATCCAGTCTCTTTCAAAAACCGAAGTAGTCCCTTTGTCGCCTTCACCTGCGATGTCTTCTGTCGGCGGCATGTGAAAATCGTGTCGAGGGACAATGGTCTACTGTCAAGGTGCGCTAGAACAGATGCCAGGGACTGTCGCTGAACATTATATTCAGGACAGTCGCACAGAATATGTTCCAGCGTCTCCTCGCAAAGACAGGCATTACAGAGAGCGTTGTCGGCCATTCCAATGCGGAAGGAGTAAGATTTCGTGAAAGCCACCCCTAGCCATAAGCGATAAAGCAGAGTCGCCTCTCTTCGGCGGAGTCCAGTTGGCATATAGAGATGCATCAACGAGGGCAGACGGTATTGACGGTTGCTCTGGTTGGTCTGGCTGTTTGGTGTGCACCATAGAGAAAGCGTGATCTCCTGTGCACGCACTCGAAGTCTGCTAGCTGCGTCGGATCGTGAAAGCGGTATGGCCTCTTCTTGTGCGTCTTCAAGAGCTGCCCGAGCGGCATTATCGGCATCTTCGTTTCCAGTGACGCCGCAGTGACTTGGCAGCCACTGAAACGTCACGTGGTGTCCTTTCTCCTGTGATGTATGGAGTAGGCATCTAATATCGAATACGAGCTGTTCGAATGGCCTGCGACGCAGAGCTGATAGTACAGATTGTAGGGCTGCCCTTGAGTCGCTGAAGATTGACCATTGTCGAAGTGGCTCCCGATTGACGAAACGAAGTGCAGCGCGAAGAGCAGCTAGTTCAGCAGATGTCGATGATGTTGGGTGGTCAGTCCTAAAGCTGATGGTAATAGCTTTTGCTGGGACAACCACAGCACCGGACGAACACTGCATGTTTGTGGAACCATCAGTATAAATGTGTTCACTGTCCGTGTACCTCTCGTGCAGAAGAAGCAGAGACAGTTGTTTCAGCACAGGCGACGACAGTTCAGACTTTTTCCCGATTCCTGGTACACTGAGATGGACTGTGGGGCTGATAAGACACCAAGGGGGTATCGATGGTTTAGATGCAGCGGTGAAGCCCGATGGAAGTTTGTCGTTGTATTTGATGATAGTTTTAGAGAATGATGATTGGTGCCTGTCTGAAGGTAGTGCTGCAAGGTGGTAATAGGTGGCACGTGCAAAATGTCTGATGTGCGTTCTCAGGGCTTCCACCATAATGTGAGTTCGCATTGGGTGGTCCCGAGCAATCGCAAGAGTTGCCTCTGTTGACGCGCATCTGGGCAAACCAAGGCAGACTCTGAGTGCTTGAGCTTGTGCTGCCTGCAGAACACGAATATTTGTCTTGCAGGCGTTGGTCAGTACAGGTAGACTATATCTTAGAAAACCGAGAAAGAGAGCTCTGTAGAATTGAAGCATTGCGTCTACTGACATCCCCCACGTCCTTCCTGTCAAGTATTTGAACACCTGGGAAGTTGCTGTCAGGCGCCGTTTCATGTAGGCCACGTGCGGGCTCCAACAGAGGTCTCGGTCAATAATTACGCCAAGGAATCTGTGGGTTCAGACATAGCAAATGGTCCGCCCATTGATTGAGATGATATAAGGCGTCATCGGTTTGCGAGTAAATGCTACTAGTGCGCATTTTTCTGGTGATATGCTGAGACCCTGTTTACACAAGTAGTTCGCTGTCAAAGTGGCCGCTCTTTGAAGTCGCGCACGTATCTGAGGACGTGTGACTGCCGAAGTCCAGACACAGACGTCGTCAGCGTATATTGAAATTTTGATGGTAGTTGGCAAGTATTCAGCAAGTCCAACAAGAGCGAGGTTGAATAGCGTCGGGCTGAGAGCACCGCCTTGAGGAACGCCCCTGCTGGTATAGCGTCGCGTAGTTGGACCATCGTCAGTTAACACAAAGAATGATCTTGCAGATAGGTAACTTGCAATCCACAAAAAAACTCGACCACCTAGGCCAACCGTCGCAAGGGCGTCGAGAATGGCCTCATGTAATACGTTATCGTATGCCCCTTTCACATCTAAGAATAAAGCTGCAGATATACGCTTACGGGACCTTTCGTGCTGGACATATGAAACGAGATCAACTACATTGTCGATGGAAGAGCGGTCACGTCGGAAACCAGCCATGGAAATCGGATAAATCTTGTAGTATTCAAGGTACCATTCCAGGCGGCCAAGGATCATCCGTTCCATTATCTTTCCTACACAGCTGGCCAGCGCTATTGGGCGGTAAGAGGTGAGTTCTAATGGGGATTTGCCCTGCTTTAAGAGTGGCACCAGGCGGCTTACTTTCCATTCGTCAGGAACATTTCCCTCCTGCCATGAGGAGTTGTAAAGGCTCAACAACTCTATCCGTGCGGACTCTCCGAGATAGCACAAGGCCCGGTATGATATACCATCCGGACCCGGAGATGATGAGCGCCTGCAGAGAGCTAGAGCCGCTTCAAGCTCCTCCATTGTAAAAGGAAGGTCCATGCGGCAATCACGGGAATGGGGGACGTCAGCTCGGGCTGGAGGATCTGGACGAGTCGCTTGGTCTGCGATCCGTGCACAAAAGTCTTCTGCGACATCGATGTCTTGCCGCCCTTGGAAAAGCGCTAGCGCCTTGAATGGGAAACGCCGTTCCGGAAGGCAACGCAGACCTTGCACCGTTTTCCAAATGTGAGACAGTGGCTTGCGGGGCTCGAGTTTCTGGCAAAACGTTGCCCAATGTTCCGACGCTAATCTATCCATACGACGCTGAATCTTCTTTTGCATCCTCCTGGCTGCCCTAAGGTCATGGATCGATTTTGTACGCCGATATCGACGTTCCGCCCGGCGACGAAGCGCTCGAAGTCGCTCTAATTCTATGTCGAAGTCATTTCGCGTGGGAGAGATCGTCATCATGCGAGTGGCGTTTTGCATCGTAATTTTAATCGTTTGCTCTAACCCAGATGGTAGGCCCTCGCGGCAGGCATCTTCCATCTCAGATTTGAACTTGGCCCATTGAATCGTTCGAATGGTACTCCGTAAGCCTGATCTAGACGACAAGCCTTTGATGTTCAGATAGGTGGGAATGTGGTCACTCCCATGTGCCTCAATGTCTGGAAACCACTTCACACATCTGGCGAGAGAGTTGGAGACGAAAGCAAGGTCGAGGCAGCTGCCGTATGTCACGCCTCGAAGAAAGGTGGGGCTACCATCGTTTAGGAGAGTAAGGCCATAGTTGTGGGCGACGCTTGCTAATCTTCGTCCTCTTGCATTTGTCCTTGTACTTCCCCGTGCTGGATGGTGTGCATTGAAATCTCCTATGATGACCCATGGGGCGGGACAAACACTCAAGATATCCGCAAATCTTTTGGTATCGAAATTGCTGGAAGGCGATATATACACGCCTATGAGAGTAAACAAGAGTTTGTTCTTTTTAACTGTGATGCATATATACTGATTGTCGTCGTGGGGCGCAATTGGTTGCAAAACATAGGTGAGTTCACGACGAACAAAAATGATGATTTTGCTGCATGCACCATTTGTTGATGACATGATAAATTCGTATCCTGACAGTCTTATTGATTTCGACAAGTTGGGCTCACAGATGACGATGAGTGGAAACAGATTGGTGTACACAAACTGACGAAAATCTGAAATTCGTGATTTTAGCCCTCTGGCGTTCCACTGGATGACGGACGCTGCCTTGACTTCTTTCCGGAAGGATGAGGTATGGGTAGCCATCTTTCTAGTTGAGGGATGCAAGCACTGGGCTTAAGGCGTCCAGCACTTTAAGTGCGTTTTGAGCACAGGGTGTCCCGATGTCCACTAAAATTGCTCGAATGGCCTCCATGAGAGAACGTAGCATCGAGATGACTTGGCGGTCTGTTTTAGGTGAATCATCCATGGCCGGACAAGGATCAGGTGGGGCCCCGACCTTCTGAGGTTCCTTCGCAAGGGAGCGGCTCGGTAGCGCAGGCCACTCCTCTAAAGATAGTCTTTTCTGCTTCCTTCGTGGAAGTGGTGGGCCTTTTCGCGGCGTGACTAACTGGCACCGCAGTGGAGTGGGTACTGTCACTTCGCGCATGCGCCTTCTTCGAAGACGTACGATGGCGCCTACGTCGACGCCGACGCCGGACTACTTCGGCTGCCTCCCTGTGGGCCGAATTGTCTCTCGCCATTTGCTTGAGAACCGCGCGCTCCCTCTTGATGCGGGGACAGTCCTTCGACGAGGCCGCGTGAGGGCCGCTACAGTTGACGCACTTCAGGACCGTGGCACCGCAGGTCTGTTCTGCATGAGGTTCAGCGCAACGGGGACACAGTAGCGAGTTGGGACACACGCCTTTGACGTGTCCTAGCCTGAAACACTGATGGCATTGAAGCGGCTTCTGGATGAATGGTCGAACCGGATGTCGGAAATGTCCGACTTTAACGTGGAATGGGATGCAATCCCCCTTGAATATTACTTTTACGCAGCGCGTATTCCCAAGACGGCGCACTTGCGTAATGATCGTGCCTTCGTATGCCGGCTTGATGAGGCTAGGTAAGTCATCATTGGGAATGGCAATGTCAATGTCGTAAATCACACCGGCTATGGATGTGTCGTCGATCGGGATAAAGGGGCGCATTTTGATTCCGTCTAGCTCTGTGATTTCTTGAAGTTTTCTAAGCGCACTCGCGTTGTACACGTCTATGGCGAGTATATTCTTGCGTGGATTGATTCTTATGTCTTTAATTTGATCCGGCACCGCACATTCCAGGAAAATGGATAGGGCTTGCCTGTTCAGCAATCGTAGGTTGCTTGACGGTTCTTCCGGCATAAAGATGATGACGTGTGGCCAGCGCGCAGGCCTTGACTTCACAGTCGTTGTGCTCGCAGGAGTTGACGGCGCTGTGTTGGCGATTTTTCTCCTCGCCCTCTTACTCCGGACGGGTATGAAGCCGTCGTCGGATGGGTCGTCTTCCGACATAGAGTACAGCTCGGTGTCTTCGGTGTCACTGGGGGAGCCAACTCGCTTCCTTGCGGTTGACGGCCGTGATGACTTCTGGCCAGGCGGGCTTCTGGCATGCTCCGCGTCCATGGCCGCAAGACGGGGAGGCGAGGCACCTCGAATAGCGAAGATTTCACCAAAAATTCACAGAGCACAGAAACAAGTGTTCTGCCAAGAAGACACTTCGTCGTCTTCCCCACACGGGAAGATTTAATGTCATTCGAATGGAATGACATTTACATCGAATGCGTTAGGAGAACTCATTCGCATTCGATTTCAAACCGAATGCATACTCTTGACCCCAGATAGACAACAGCGACACGCAACGCGAAAAATTAATGCGTGCATCAGCGAAGTCAGAAGATATTTTTTAGACTTACAAAAAGGAATAATTATTTTCGCCGCGGTGATATTTTCACCACGGCCTGTGCTCAAGTGCTGTTACTCCTCGCATCAGGAGTCTGTTGCGGCGGTCGGCCATATTGGATGTGTTGATCGAAGTGCTTTTAGCTGTGAATAATTGGCGTCAGAATGTTTTCGTCCGTTTTAAGAGTACTCGCAAAAGTTCTTAAACGCGTTTAATACGAACAAATTTTCTTTGAATTTCACAAATTTTGTTCCAAATCGTCATTGCTATCATTTGCGAATGCCCTTATATTTTACTGTGTAGCACCGCAAGAGACCGATTGGCATTCGATGCATCGAATGCCATTCGATTCAAATGAGATTAAATCTTCCCGTGTTACAGGGGTTTAAATGTCATTCGAATCGAATGGCATTAGCATCGAATGACATTATTCGGTTGCTACACAGCGATATTTAATGTCATTAGCACCGAATGACTTCCGCAAACGAATCAGTTCGAGAAACTCATTCGGCTTCGCACTCGGAGCGAATGTGTACTCTCAACCCCAGAAACAAAGCAAAACAGGACAGAGCGCTTGCACATTGAAAGCCGCATTCGTAAAGAAATAATAACTTTTGCGTATTTTAATGAACTGTTTACTTTAAAGAGACAAAATCTGAACGGCAGGCTGTCGCAAAATGTTGTTACTCTCCAGCTCAACAGCGTCTGGCCGCCGCCCATGCCGCCGCCACTCTGCTCGTTGGCAATATTTTAAACACTCGGGCACCTGGTTGCACGTTTTGGTTAATCAGGCATCGGCAAGCACTTTATATGCACTTATGCACTTATGCAAGCACTTTATACCTACCTTGTTCTACTTTAGTCGCCACGTTTTTTCGGAATGATCGCCAGTGTTATCGCCACCGAATGGCATTAATTTTTCGAGTGTAGCACCTCCGCGGGTGAATGACATTCGTTGCACCAGATGCCATTCGATTCTAATGACATTAAAACGCCCAATGTGACGGGTGTAAGTGACACAAGCTGCGCCATATAATGTAAGATGCGACCATGTATGTACCATGTGCTTCTTACGTCATAGTCTTACTGTGAAAACGTTGCTTGTATGGTGCTTGCATGAAAAGGTTATTTGATATGTAATTTTGAACCCTGATTGTAGTAAGATAAACCCATTCAACAGCTAAGGAGTAGCCGACTTTTTTAAATTGTGCGTCAACATCTCCTTATATCGCATCAATAATAAAAAAAATTCGCGACGTCTCGACGCTATTTGAATGCCCAGCAAGCTAAGTACGACAGGCATTCAAGCGTGTCTTACCGATAGTGCAATTCCACCTGCACCTCATTGGCAGAAACTGATCGTGTAGCAATATTTAAAATGTTTATGAGAATGAAACAGGGCATCAACCGGCTGTTTTCTGTAAGTCTCAAGTTTGAAAGATTACGGAAACTTTTCGCGGACACAGACAATGTGAGGTTCGTGGCCCAATTTTTTCAAATGATGCATGACGCAAGTCTCATTGGGGTTTTTTGAGCTCGCTGAAGAAACTGCGTAAAACGATAACCGGCAACCTCAGTTGTAGCGACAATGTCCCGTTATTCAGACGTGGAGGCTACGTTGTTTTATTGAGGAAAGCAGGCTCGGCTATGAAGCTTCAAAGCCGAGCCAATAATAATAACATAAGCGTATAGGGCTTCCTCTCTTGCAGCCGTGCGAACTTCGCGAACAGGCGCTAAATAGACAATCAGATCACTATACACAGTTTCGTTATTATTCCAGAGAGTGAGGGCAACCAATTTCAATGTGTCATCTTCATTGAAACCTTATAGCCGACAGTCTGTATTCATTTACAGTTTGCAAATGGCAGCTCTTTTAAGGCAAAAAGGAGCCACAGTATAATAGGACGCTTGATTGTAAAATCTACATCCACACTGGCTCTGCATGCCGCCTTAAAAAAAACGGACAGATTGGGACATGGGGCAGACAGCGTTTCCAAGGCATGCGCAAATAGCTGAGTCCATTGCCTTTCTTTATTTTCATATGCGAATGCAAACCTGCTTTCGCAACGGGTAATATTTATGTGCATATCATTACTCCACGATTCGGCAAGTCCACTACCACGCACGCAGTAAATTTCTCTCTTCTCGCGTGGATTTCTTCTTTTTTTAATTGTCTCGACTTATTCGCTCGACAAGCAAGCAATCGTCTGCGAGCTCTCCCACAGTGACATCAATTTCCAAAGCCAAGGGCAATGTTTTCTGGCCCAGACCCTTCCGGATCGCTTGGAATGACAAAAGAGAAGTCATTTATCATGGGTAAAACTAATTGCGCCCTGCATTGCGCGGGAAAGCTCCACAAGAATTGGGAAAGGAAGGGTATTTATATTTTGTACAGGGTTCCATGACAATGCGGGTAGCTTCATTTATCGCGCGACGTAAAGGAACGCCGGAAACGTTGATGACAAATTCTAGTGCCACTTTTGTCTTCCATTCTATGTATTTTTTTCTTTTTTCAAAGCGTTCTCTTCACTGGAAGTGACTAGCTCTTTATACATAATGATTTCAGACAAATCGCATATAGCCAAGGGCTTTGTTTGTCGAGCACGTTGCTTTGTATCATTTGTTCTTGAACCAAGGGCATCGCACACACACACACATAAAAAAGAAAAAGAAAAAAAACTTCGCGTGTCAGCATTGTTCTTTAACTTAAACCCGAACTGTGTCTAGATTAGCACAACAATATAATGGAATCATTCTATAGCTTGTAGAGAGCTGACGGGTTGGATAAACGTTGCTTTACTACTCATTTTTTTTCATCATTACCTACCAGCTAGTGCTGGCAGCAACCTCGCAAAACAATTCGTTCTCAAGATGAAACCTAATTTCATGGCGAACCCTGATTTTCTCTGTAAATACATGTGCCAACCACTAATTATTTTTTAACAACCATGGGAACAATTTAAAAGAAATGTGTTGCATTTGAAAGGGTCAATTAGATGGTCCATTTTAAGCACAACTTTGCTCTGCGGTCGTATAGCAAGATTTAGGTAAGTTTTGGTAAGTGTGTGTGTGTGCGTGTGTGTGTGTGTGTGTGTGTGTGTGTGTGTGTGTGCGTGTGCGTGTGCGTGTGCGTGTGTGTGTGTGTGTTAGCTTAGGTAAAATTGTTACACTAGTTCTTCCTTTTTGTATATTTTTCACTTGGGTCATAATGGAGGTAAATATAAGCATGCAGGCCCGTTTCATGCAATTGTCACCTAGAAACTGTGTTGTCCACAATCCATCTTTTATAGTCTTGATCCCTGCACAGTTTCACACCTTTAGGAGCACTTTCACGAATTGTCTTTGTCCCGGGACACTTTCAAAGTAGATGGCGGGCATGCGCGGCAGACGCATGAGCAGAGCACTTCGGACACTGGGGCAATGCCTTCGTATACAGTTGACCCCAAGCACAAGTGAAGGCTGGTGGGAGGGCCGCCCCGGTGCGAAGACTCTGGAACGAGACTTCCTCCACCCGAGAAATATTCTTCAGAAGGGAGCAGAGACGCGAGGGGATAAGGGCATGGATGCCACGCCGGAGGATGGATTTTCGGGCAAGGAAAACAGAGCGGGCGTCAGAGCGAAGAGAAAGCGGAGGAGTTGCGGGTGTCGGCAAAGAACGAGCAATGTGGTCAACAGGGTCATTGTTGTGGTCGTGACCATGTCCCTGCACCCAGTGGACGGTAACGTTCCCAGGTCTAGAATTATGAATTTTATGTATATGCTCAAGACACGCAGTGTTTTCGTCACTTGTTCGAGAAGCTTAACTGCGCCGAAGCTGTCAGCATATATCTGGGTTTTGTTGATGTTAGGCATATTGACAAGGGTCTCTATTGCATCGTGTATAACCGGCAGCTCAAATATTAATTGGTCCGAAAATTACACACTGATTCAGCAAGTTCAGAGTGTACAGTACTAGTATTGTAAGATTTAGATGTCCTATCAGATACTGTTCGCAACACTGTGGCATCAAGGTTCTTTTTTTTTTCCTTTGCTGAACTGCCGAATTGGAAAATGGGTGCTTATTTTACTGCTACAGCATTTAGCAGCTCCAAACTGGGTTTGCCTGTGTCCTTCCGCCGCCGATGACGGCTGCCGTAGTTGCCATCGCCAAGTCGCCATCATTACCGTGCCTTTACCAGGCCGATCTCTTCAGCCTCAGCTCCGCCCTCGCGATAGGATTATATATAAGGGAAATGCTGTCCGAACCCAAATAACGATGACTGTCGGCGTCAACGCAATCAGCATTCAAGCAATGTAGCGACGCACTAGTGCGGGGCCTCCGAGAAGCATGTCACGCTGGTGCGTGCAAACGCGTGTAGTTATTCCCTCGCTGCCTGAGGTCGTTCGTAACACGGTGCGAAATCGACGGGCTACTGCACTTAGGGAAACCGTGACACATGGGTTCAATTTCGCCTAAAAACGGAGAAACGTTAAAGGATTATTTTTTAATGACAGGTGTTTAGAACCGATGGTTTGACATAGGGGAGATAAAGATCTGTCGTATAGCGTAAATTTGGTATAGCGTTTCCCTAGAATGGTAATCGCATTACAGGGAAACTGCTCACCACTGCCGCTTTATAGATTACGCTGAAAGCAATCCAAGACCTAGCAAAAGGACATACACAGCAAGGCATTGTGCGTCAAAAGGAAGCGCTAGTGAGCACATGGCTGTTCTGTGTAATCATGCAACTGAACATGTAATCATGGCATAATTAGGCGGCTCCCAGATGTCGATAAAGCACGCAGGCAGAAGCACAGTTGTTATCCGATGGTTTCATCACTTCGATACGCTAGATGTTAAATACGAATGCCAAGAAAACGCGTAGAGGGTAGTCAAAGTGGCGCTGCTTCACTTGCTCTTCACAAAACATTGATCGTAATTCACTAAAGTAATTGTGAGGAATAGAAAAAAATGAATTCTGAGGTTTTACGTGGCAAAACCACGATATGATCCTCTCCTTAGGGGGAAGTCCGGATTAATTTTGACCACCTGGGTTTCCTCAACGTGCACCCAACGTACGGGACACGGGTGTTTTGCATTCCACCCTCATCGGAATGCGGCCGGGACTCGATCCCGCTACCTCGGCCTTAGCAGCGCGACACCTGTGCTACTGCGCCACCACGGTGGATGAGAGAAACAGGGAGTTTCTTGTGGACATCGGTGTAATTCTATCGTATCCACTTTTTTTTTTTTTTTGGACGGGGGGGGGGGGGGAAGGGGGGGTACATAGGACATATATTGCAGTTATCGCGATTCAAAACGGTGGTTTAATACAAACATTGGTTATAATTCTTTGATATCACAAATGACGCGGCCATCCGAAATATGGCAATTGATGTTGTAGCGACTGCACCTTGGTCCAGGCGTCCCCATTACAGTGTAGTTGCAACGACGCGCGGGCTCGTATTCGCCGGCGCTCGTGGCAGCTGCTGAAGAAGCCAGGACAACTCTGATTTTTATTTGGGACTAATGGCTGACGTCTCTTCTCTAAGCTCCATTCCGTCCAAGGCCCCACGAGGTCATTCATGTTCGTTTTCTGGCTACCCATTACAGGCGCCTTGCGATGAGCTGCAGTTTCTCTCAACACAGCAGCTTGTGTGCTTGGCATTTTGAATTTTTATTTCACGCCTAAATGTCATAGTTATTTAAGTAAGAATTGTTCGCCTTGGAAGACGAAATTCGGGGACGCGTTAATTGCGTCCTTGTGACTTTTCGTAATGCTAATATTGCTATAGGCGTTACGCAAGACATTTTCGCCTGGTCATCGTCGTTAACGCTTTTGGCCGCGGCATGGTCGTGCAATTAAGCTTTTTTTTTTCCACTGAGCGTCCACTTTGGAAACAGCTATCAGTCCTTCTCCTGATTCCAACTCTGGCTGTCACTGTTAGTTCGAAGTAGCACAGATCTTGAAGCACCACACTATTCAGGATTCTCCCTTAATTAACGCTATACTGCGAAGCCTCTAAATACTGCGTGTGATAGTCAATTTCTCTTCTTTTAACCATGTAGTGGTGCAATATATGTGCACCACTATGCACCATTTTCTAAGCATGTTGTAGGGCAATTACCCTGCAAGCATGTGTGTTCATTGAAGAAGCACTGAATCGCATTTGTCCTAAAATATTCATACTGTGAACCGCAAACAGGCGCTCAATGAGGAGCTTCACTATCCCTTCAATCCTTAGGTTTGTGAATAAAACAACTCTTCAAACTACGAAGAGACTGCGACCGTATAACAGCTCTCTTGGAAGGTATAAATATTCCTAGCTTAAAAACAATGTCAGTTAAAGTCTAAACAATTGACATTTTAACGCACACAAAATGCATGATTACATTCAATAAAAACCACAGGACGCTTTGTCTATTGCCGAGTAGGGCACTTAGTGAGATTGCGGTAATATCACTCTGGGCGCGCATATATACTCGCAATTGCACTGATTAGTGAACACACCTCGAGTCGTTGAGTCAGAGGTTTCCCGAAGAAAAGTGTGATTTCTTGCACTTAAAGCCACTTTTAGACCTCGCATAAATCTCACAGAAACCACGCGCAATTCTTGTGGATGTCTCTTAGACAGGAGGTAGTAGTACACTCTAGTAGTAGTACAACAACAATGATATCTGCTATCGCTATCAATGTGTCCATTACAGTGTACATGCGGCCTATTAAAAGGTACTTGCAAGCATAGCACAGTCACAAGCAATTTGCTCCACCGAATAAGTTAGGGTAACATTTCAAGTGTGGGCGAGTGAACATCTTTTTATGTATGTTTCCGTGGTAATATTTGTTCTATAGATTTATGGAGTGCTGATGATTTATGGAGTGCTGAATGTAAATTTGTCGCTTGAAAATACTTTGCTTTTTTCTTTCTTTGCACAGACCAATGGCTAAAACGAACCAAACGACTGAAGGTATCTTAAACTTTGGGGAATAAATTTATCTGTTACATTTTGGAATTGCAAGACTTTAGCTCGTGGAAAAGCCAGCAGGATGTAATTGCAGTAACGCTCTGCCATACTGAGGGTTTGCTCTCCACAAGAAATTGCAGTACTGGTATGGATTTTAAAGCAGCACCTCAGCAAATATATCCCGCAGACTTTCTTCCAACTTTCGTGCGCGGTAGCTTGAGCTACAGATATATAGAGCTCGGAGCGAAAGGGATTAAATTCAGCTTCCAGAGGCTACCTTCCTACGTATGAATTCTGGTAATGAAACACCAGATGTAGTACAGAGCGAAGCACTTCCGAATTCGCCCAAGATCATATTAGCAAAGAGCAGGTTGGCGAACCGAACCATAACTCAGCCAAATACCAGAACTAAACCGTTATGTTCAGCTGAGCCGGACGTGAACCATAAACCGGATGAACCGTTAATTTCAACTGAAGCAAAACTGAACCGAACCAAAATCCTCTCCGCCATCATGCAACCGGAACTTTAGGCAAGAATCGTCCCGGACCGGTTCGATCACATATCGAGCCCAGGTTGATTGTTACTGAAATTTTACGAAAGCAGACGGCGCCTTTTGCGTCAATTCGGCGCAGCGTGCGGTGTGTTGTTTCGGGAATGGCCTTCTGCATAATGTAGATTTCTCCCTTTTAATGACTTCTTTGTTTTTACTTTGTGCGCAACAATGGCTGAAAGGAACTAAAGAAGCTAATCAAATTATCTGTTACACTCTCCCCAGTGATCTCATTGGCTGACTGAACTTATGCGCGTGGTTCGCTTAAAGAATAGGATAGTTCGCTTAGTCGATGCGCACTATCTAGACAGACCGTCGCTGACGCTGCGTCGTGTGGAGGATACTGCGTGATTGTGATCAGTGCGTCTGCTGTGTTAAAGAACTGTTGCAAACTTGTTGCGTGGTCCGATAAGCGTGTTTGCGCTCCATACCGCCAGTGACTGCTGCTACATCTGCAGCCCGAATATGGCTTCGTGGGAACTTTCCGCCGCAGAACAGAGATGGCGACAACCTAACGAAGTTAAAGGAGGAACGGACTTTGTTTCGCGGTGCCCGCCCATTGTCTGCGATTTTATATAATTGCAGGCTCTCTGTATGTCGTTTCGATGGCGTTACAAATTTGTTTGGGAAGCTGTGTGGGCGTTTTAAACCGCGTTTAAGTTTGTCCAATGTCCCGAATGAAGTCGACGTGTGGCAAAAATTATATTTCAAGGGAACACGAGGCATTCAATAGGTGACGCGCGGACAAAGGGCGTCAGTTGAATACAGATTTTGGAAACAAATATTTATGAAGTGCTCGAAAGCGTTATACGGCCATTGGGCGCTATGTTTCAAAGTTTCCAGAGAGAACTGTATGTGGTACCTAGTTTATATTCAGTGTAACTTAGCGTAGCCGTGCGGATAAACTTTAACGCTTGCGGCCTAAATATGAGTGCTATAAATAATTGCTGTGCGCTCGCTTTTTCCCTATTTCGCTGCGTTATACGACGTTCATACTCACTTTCCCCGCGGTCCTCCGTATAGTGAAGGAGCCACCTTGTTTACATTTGCGGAAATTGTGGTACATGGAATGGGTGATGTGTAGGCGAAGTTCGTATAGTTTGGCTTATTACGTCATTTCTAGTACGCTGCATATGGGAGTGCTTTGGAGAATCGAGAGTGTCTTTTGTGAACGCCGCAATGTTTTGCTTGCTTTCCCGTGGAAACTGTAACAACGGCTGTGATCGAATCTTGCAAAAAACAAAAAAGTGGGAAACAGTATGACCCAAAGCCATTGGAAGGCAAATCTTTGTGAATAAATGACAGTTCTTTTTTTTTATCAATTCTTGAAGCAGTGCTCGAATGTGTTATACAGCTATTAAACGCTGTTTCCCGATGCCCCAAGGGAACTGTACGCCACACCGAGTTCACATTCCGTGGAAAAAGTGGCCGTCTTAGATATGACTGTGGAGGACTTTCAGCGTCCCTGGTTTAATTGTGAGATTTGTAAATAATTACCGAGTCCTCTTTAACTCTCTTTCTTTAAATCAATTTTCGTGTGTTATACTAGGTTCGTATTAGGTGGCCCCTGTGCCCTTGATGAACTTAAGTAGGTACCTTGTTTCTAATACGCGAAAATAAGGGGGAAGGGCGTGGGTGATGTGTTAACAAAGATCAAAGTATTAGGTTTGTTTGGAAGAACTTTTTGCTGGGCGAGTTGGTGCATGGCTATACGTTTTAGGAAGAGTGGCGCACAAGGAAGAACGAACACAGGAAAGAAAAAACGAGGTAGACGAAAAGAGCGCAGGGTTAATTACCGCATTTACACTATATTACATATGGAAGCACTCTAGAGCATTATAAGGTCTTTTCCTTTTTGTTAAAGAATTGGCGCAGAACTTAATCCATGCTCCTGGGAGACGTATATATAACTGCTACTGAGGTCAAATTTGGCGAAAATGGGGGGAACATCTTGGCCTATCGAAATGTGGAGTTAGATATGTTTGGATGAATTGCGGCTTCTGTAAAGGAATTATTGAGCAAGTGCTCGAAATACTGACACCCCCGTTAAACGCCATGTTTCGCAATGTGTCGAGAGAACTGTACCCCAAAGTGAGTTTAAGTTTGCGTAAATGAGAGGCATGTTAGGTTTAACCTCTGACGAAACCTTAGCGTTCTCGGCCTAAATGTGAGCTCTGCAAATAATTACCGAACCCTCGTTGTCTCCCCATTTTTTATTTGTTAAACGAGTCGCTAGTGGTGTCCTCCGTGAACTAAGCGAGTCAACCTATTTGTATTTCGCAGAAATAGAGGGAACGTGGCAATGCGCAGGCAAAGTTCAAAGTGTGCGGGTAATCAGCCTTTTCAGTAAAAACTTATGGAAGTGCTCTAGAACGTTATAGTTTCGTTTTAAAAATCGGCGTAGAATTTAGATAGCTGTACTGGAACAACAACGCGTACCACGGAGATCCAACTTGGTGAAAATGGAAAATGGAAGGACGTTATGGCAGGTGCGCATACGAAGTTAAAGCTGTGCGAGTGAAGTACAGGTTTTGCTAAAGTTTCCTCAAGCAAGTTCTCGAAAGCGTGTATATGCGGGAAACGTTTTAAAATATGTCATTGAATTATACGGCCAACCGAAATTATTAATGCAACTGCCCCAAAGAAACAGCTTCACTGCCAAATTAGCTGTGATTCTGCAGTTGAAGCCGCACATCATAGCTGTTTCCTTTTTTCCTATATTTATTACTGTTTCTTTTTGTGTCTTTTTGTCGGGATCAAGAACTTTAAACGATTTTTTTATACAAATTATTCGTTATTCGCTGCAATTGTTCAAACGGCTGCGCACCTTAGTTAAAATATTAATACATTTGTTGAGCACACTACTTACGTATTAAGCTCCTATAAATATTTTGACCCCAACGGCATGGATTCAGGAAGTATTTGTACAGTTGTTTTAGTTGCGACTGCTCAATATTACAAAATATTACGGGTTCTCTTAGAACTGCAGATGCCTTTCATTTTTACAAGAATTAGCTCGTATAGCATGGTCGGTTAAGCGTTAGATGAGGTATATTCATTTTTACAGGAAAAGGTGTACAACGGGTATAGCAACCTCATAGCTGAATACTGACTGAAAACTTTTGTGTCTTCCTTATTTTTCGCTATAGATAACTACCGGCCGCGCAACTACACTATGGTGCCAGGATTTTCGGTACGCGCAAGAAATTCCAGAGAATATTACATTTTAAAGTGACTTGCTCATAACTCGCAATAAATGGTGCATGGAATTTGGCGTGTGGTTTGTTTGCAAGGGCCCCTCGAGCATCGCGTTACTGTGTGAATTTCTGTTTTTTTTTTCTTCTTTCTGATTTTATCCCCTTTAGCCCTTTCCCCAGCATAGGGAAGCCAGCGGGTACTTACACTGGCTAACCTCCCTGTCTTTCCTCCCCTTCTCCCTCTCTCTCTCTCTCTCTCTCTCTCTCTCTCTTCGAGACGTCATAATTTCATTGAATAAATGCGTTTGATGGCTCCTCGGGGCTTCACGAAGGCCTCCGAATCTGCAAATCCGTGATGGCTTCACACAACAAACCGTGAAGCCTCATTTCTTGTTACCTATCTTAAGTTAATGCCCGTTTGAAAGATAGCCGTTCGCACTAGTTCTAACCCAAGTAAACTTGTCTACCCAAATGTACTAGCCCGTCTCACGGCCTTTTTCCAAATGCACCGCACTTTACTGCGAAGACCGTAGGCACGCGAATGCATTCTTTTACTTTGAACCCATTTCAATCCGAATGAACCAGTTCGCAAAACTCCAAACCGGTTCGAACTGTTGTTATTTTTGCTACGGAGCTGCTGAGCCTCAACAGAACTGAGGAACGTAAACTCGAACCTGAACCAATGCCGAAAAAGTTTCGGTTTGACGCTCTGCCTAGGAGTAACCAGGTCCGCAAATAGAGAATTAGCCATCACGTCAGTCATTCTAAATTCCTGTATATAGTATAACTAAGAGGCTCAACCAGAGGAAAAATCATGATCTTGTACAATCTGCACTGGATTCGCAGACGGCAATAAAACTGGCGACGCCGAGCATTACTGCCAGCGCTTCAATGCGTGGAAAAAGAGATCATTTGGCGAACTCAGAGCAAACAAATTTCATGTCATATTCGTGTGTGCAACATGAAATGTTCCCGAAAGAACCACGTAGGATACGTAAAGCCATGCTCCGTCTTCTCGCGATTTTACACCATTGCAAGCTTATGCACGTGTTGTAGCGCCCTTTCGGCTTTGCACGTTTACTACCGTGAGGCCATGCAAAAGGACATAAGCACTAGACGTCCTTAAATCGCAATAGTTGAAACCTGCATATATGGATCATGTATTCTTTTTTTGTCACTTATGTGCTTGGTTAATTGAGTTGCATGATCCTGTAAAGTCGAGGCTATAAACAAAGCTGAAATCAACCTCGTTTGACAATGACTAGAGATTTCGCTGCGTAATGACTTATTGCATTTTTCGATTTCTTTCTGGTTAATGTTTTGACTTACCGAGCACTGTCACCAAAAGCTGCGCTTTGCGGATTCCACGCTGCATCGGGGGCGTCATGGTTCCGTCGAGTTCCTCGAGTCACAAAGTAATCACAACACTGGCCCTCCTTGCTTTGGCAGTTCCGGTCAGAAGGCTGGCACGCCGATAGCTGTAGTCTCCAGCTACGTAGCAAGGTGATGAATTTGGTGTCAGCAGTACCAAAGATTTTTGAGTCATCAGCTGTCAGCTCTATGGGAGGTATATAGCACTGCTACTGTTCTTGATCGTTCTCGCGATATCAACGTTGGAAACTCCAGTTCATCTCACGTTGGCACAGCACCACGAACAAGGCTATATTGGCCAAGAATACCGCTGGCGCTTGTTTGACCCGGCAAAGCACCTAAATTTACCCCGTTTCTGACTAGACTGTGGTAGGTTTGCTCAAAATCCTTTGAGCCTGCGAACTGATAGCTGTCCCTGAGTTTCAATATTTAAGTATATTTTTCTTCAGCGATTGTGTGGGGCTACTGAGAACCTCACAACCAGTGCAAGGCAGCGCAATTTTGCCACGCACCACATAAAAAAGCTAGCCGTCAGAGTGAAAAGTCTTATCCCTCAATAGCTAAACACGCGATCGACAACCGATTATTATCGCCTGCTCAGAACCCTGCACTAATGTAATTTCAGCTGATGATTATTAGCTTTTTATATGGTAGAAAATGCCCGAGTTTTCGTCGGTATCATACTTCATTGAAGATGTGAAAACAAGAATTATTCATGAACCGAGGAATTATTTCTCAATGCAGTAACTAACGTTGCGATGGTCACAAAGCGTGAAAAGAGGCACGCCAAGTTTCATATTGGTGACATGGTGAGAAGGGGGGAGGGGGGGGGGGGGCATACAATATTTTTTTTATAAATTCCGGAAGATAGGTGGCGACGATGGATCAATCTTGAGCGAGCCAACCTTCAACAACGCTAACAATTTGAGTCAGCGGTGGTTACGCACTAGTGCTATATAAAGTTGAAAGTTAAAAGTCAATAGAATGCCATCTAAAAACAAGAGGTCCCCTATAGTATTCGATTCATCGGTGGGTGAATCTAAACACTGGGAGTAGCCCCCAAAACGAGAGAGTACTCGAGATGCTTATGCATGGGGCAGCTGACTACAGACATTTCATTTTTACGCGGTCATAAATCCTCAACCACACCAAACGCCTGTTAATTGGTGTAGCTCAGCTGTATAAAGAAAATTTCCTTGCCTTGGAGAAAATAAAATCCAAGATAGCTTGCCAAGGCCAAGCCGTTTAATGACCAGTTTTCTCTTGTTTGCGATTGTTGTATTTGAACACTAGCGAGCTCTTACTCGTTCTCGTCCGCTTCACTTATTACTGCGCGCTGAAGAAGCTCGTCTCAACCTTGTTTTGTTACGTTCCAGGCTCTCGTTGGAGCACACTCGGAAGGTTCAGGCCGTTTTTCGCACTTGAATTGATGAAGCAGGAGTGCGCACAACTAGTATTACGGAGTGGCGAAACATTGGTAGCATATGTTATTGAAGTATCTACTATGCGGAATTATCTAACACATTCCTAATGGTCCGAGTAACGAGGCACAAAACACGTTTTTTTGTTCCCAGACTGAATTGAGACGTAGCAGTTATATGTTAAAAAGCGACCCACATGTTTTTTTATAGAGCCTTATTCTCTTCACACCCGAACTCACACAATGCTAATCTAGTTCACGGATAGCACGGAGAAGGAAAACAGTACCCGAAACAAAGCACAGGACACCAGTCACGACGTGCACGATGAGAGTCGACAGTAAACTACTGCTCATTGAATTGACGCGGCGGCGAGGCTAATGTCTCGTTCAAAAGACGTTCCAGCAGTCAGCACAAGCACCAAGCCCTAACCACTTCATTCGTCTTCGAGCAAACAAAAAAAAATTCCGTCGCACGTGTATGTTCGTTGCGCACAACACAGTAGACCGACACGGACGACCAACGTACGCGCCGAACGGAGCGGAACGATTCGTCACCGGTTCGAGTGCTGTCGCCCGAAACCACGTGTCCGAGAGCGTAAAAGCGCGAGCTCGTCACCCGGCGAGCTCGCGAGGAGAAGCCTTTCTGCGCCTCTTCTCTGGACCCGCGGCTCAGCTCCGACTGACTGGTGGAGCCCCCGGGTCAGAATAGCACGACTAGCGCCGCCAGCGTATTGATTTCAACGGGCTCGTGCGCACCGAGGGACGATGCTGGAAGCCCCGAGAGAAGAGACGAGACTTGGGAGGAAGGGAAAAGGAGGAGGGCGACGGCATCGCCCCCTCGCGTTAGGTGGACGACACGGCGTTCCAAGCTCAGCGGCCGCCTCGTCCGCCTCGTCAGACAAGGGTGACACGGTTGACTGTAGGAGAAGACGCCACTATGCGCGGTATCGGAGCTGAGCTGGTTATTTCTCGTTTCGCCTGACTCCAGCTTGTTTACGCGCCTTTCTTTCTGGAAGGAGATGGGGGGAGCAACCGCGGCGCAGGAAAGCGCATAGAAGGGGTTCTTTTCGAGTCAAAGATAGTTTCTGAGAAAGCTGCCTGTTCACTATGCAGAAGTAGTTCCTTTTCATCAGGTGTCTTTAAGAATTCGAGAAGACAAAAATACAATTAGAACTCGATCTAACGAAACCTAATTTTACGAAGCTCCCGCTCTAACGAGAGCGTAAAGTTTATTTTCAAATCAATGAGAATCGAGTCCGGCGTCTATTTAGTGGGTCTGGGCAGCCGCCGCGGACGTGGTTCCGAGAGCTTGTCTCGAAGCGACTTCCTCGGCTCGCTGGATGGCCCAGAGTTGTGCTGTCCGGTTCGGGCTGAGCAGCGCGGTCTTCCAGCGCGAGCGGAGGCTGGCGGTGGCAGAGACGGAGGGGTCGCCACTACCCGACTTGTTTGTCAAGTCCTGACACTCCCATAACATGTGTCCTGACACTCCCATAACATGTGTTTAAGTGTGGCAACCTCGCCACACGATGGGCTTCTGTTTGTAATGTACATGTCTGGATACATGGCATGCATGAGTCTGGGGTTTCTGTAAGAATCCGTTTGTAATTGTCTGAAGTGTACTGCTTGCGTCCTGTCTAACCTAGCGTGAGGGAATCCATAGGGTTAAATGTTGTCATCAATCCGATTTAACGAAACTAACTTGCCCGAACTCGAGCTAACGAAGTTTTACCTGAAATGAATTAGTAAAGAAAGTTGTGATTTCTTCCTAATTTTGCCACAGACGGCTTTTTAATCGAGCGTGCGCTCTCAAGCTAACGCGTTAAAACCTCTAGGAGCCGTAGTCGCGGCCACAGCTTTATTTCTACGAGGCCGAAAGCCACCCCCACACACGGAACTGCGGACTCAACAACGCCTCGGTAGGGGCGGTGGTGGTTGGTTTCGTTATTTCATGATTTATGCAACAGACGGCTGAGTTAGCGTCAAATACGATACCGTGGTAGCTTTTGCGTGCCGCTACGTTACAATTTTGGGTTTCTAAGGATTGAAAAATTGCTTTCTCGATTTTGAAAACTTCCTAATTTAACGAAATAATTCGATCATGGTCATCACTTCATTACACCGAGTTTATACTGTAATGCGATTTATGTGCCGAAGAGTCAGCCTGAACGAGAGTTCACGTTGAAGTTATCGAGAGATTTCGCGAAGGGTAAGAACGAGATAACGTTCGAAGAAAATGCGCACGTTATCCCTGGTTAAGTCTCAGAAAGCTGCTCTTCTATATTACGGTATTCATTTGAAATCTGTAATGACCCCAACAGTGACAACGGAAAATCACTCTATACAAGGCCATTCCCACGGCCCCAGTAATTCATAACTCGAGAACGTGACATCTTATCTTTTCAAGCTTTTAAAAAAATTAGGACGGCGCCTTTCTTTTATTTATTATTCCTTAATAGTCTAAAGGGCTGCATATAGGGTCGTGCAACAATTTGGTATTTGAATTTCAAGGAGAAATGAAACGCGCTGATGTTGTTCTGAGGCTGTGGCACCGTTCTGCAAACCACGAGGACGTGGGCTCGAGGACTGCGGCCGCATTTCAGTGAGGGTGGGAAGCAAAATACTTGTGTAGTGTGCTTTGGGTGCCCGTTAAGGAACACCACGTGGTCGAAGTTTAAACTGGAGCCCTCCACTACGGCATCCCTCAGACACTCTGTTCTCTTTCGGGACGTTAAACGCCCGGTTTTAATTTGTTTACACTTAATAACACAACAAAACGCGAAGAGCGAACTGTTCCATCAAACGGAACACCTATCTATTCGAATCAGCAAACAGAGCCAGGGCAGCAGAAAATAAAAGAACAAAATCTAAGATCATGTAAACCATTTTGGCTGCTAAATGTACCGAGAAGAATGACGGTACGGCGGTACGTATTGTCCCATGCCTATGGAAACCTGCATGCTTCCAAAAGCTTTTTACGTTCTTCAATAACTTGGCGAGGTTTCCCGTAATTCTTTCGCCTTCATCGCGGTTACACTAAGTCTTTATTCTGCAAAACAGGTTCGTAAAGCACAGAATGTCCCCCACCAGAACGGGGAAATGATAAGAAAGACAGGGAGGGCAGTGCAATATATTTGCTACGTCTTTATGCCTATTAGTCTAATTCATAAAATGTTACAATGATCTCCAAATGACCGTGCATAATATGCATGAGCGTGGTGAGTTCTTTAATAACCTTCATTTTGTTTATTAGCGTTTATTTTCTATGCGACAAGAAGTAGCCGTCACCATTATAGTGTGATTGCATCTCATTCTTTTACTTCATTTGATTAAAACAATAAGGTTATATTTTCGCCTATCCTGCGAATGCGATTGCTGAGACGGTGCTGCAACTCTAACTCGATTTATTTTTATCTATTTATTTATTTTTGCAGATCCTGACCTCACAATTGCACTGCGTCTTTTCGAGCGTGAATGCAGTCGCACATGTTACCAACAGCCTGCTAGATATTCGCAGAAACCGTTAATATAGACGTGCACCCTGTCGTTTAGGCGGCTCCTAATATCGTCTACCTCGCACGACGAGCCGGCGGCAATATCCTGTAGCCATGCGTGTCGCATTCAATATTAACGAAATTTACCCTAGACTGCCGTCTTCCTCATACCACCTCGCGCACGAAGGAGCCCATGTTCCCCTTAGCGATATTTATTTTTTCTTTCACTGCGTAAGCCACGGTAGTCACAAGAAAGCAGAAACACAAAAGTAAAGGTCGTGCACGCCATTTCATAGAAGCTACTGGCAGTTCTACTTTTCATTTGGGATAGAGACTGGCATTGCACGCTTTATTGTTTGTGACTACGTGACATGAGACGCTAAAGCAGCTGGGCGTGCCTTTAAGCGGCAGTAGGGATCCCGCTGTGCTGAGGAATACAGTGTAAGATAAATCTTAGTGTAGATAATCCTTTATAAGGCATCTTGTATACGCGACACGCTGTGGGCACCATAGGGTTTCCTACTAACACTACTACAAGGAACAATGGTGCTTCCATCGTCCAGCAACCCTGAGAACTATTGTTAGCATATATATAGTCTAATCTTCGTGTTTGTGGCTTCAAACTTTCTTGTGACGCTCTTTATCAAGTTGTATCTCTAAATTTCTAAGCACCAGTATTCTTTTTTCAACAAAGCAGAGCAGTTGCTTTCTGCGCACGTACGTAATAAGGCTGTACAAATGGCCGCAGCGTTGTTTACTAAATCACGCACAAATAGCCAGAATTCAGTTAAGACACTGCGGTGATTTCAGCATAAAGTTCGGCGGAGCGTACGCAACAGGAAGTGCCTCCCGATTAGTGGCGAAAGCACATGAATAAATTATGAATAAATTATGATGTTTTACCTCTGTAATTTAAATCTTAGTTATGAGATGCACCGCATACACTAGCCCTGCGTATTGTTTGGACGAAACAGAACGGTTCTTTGCTTTCATAAAGCATTACTACAGCGCGCTTATTTTTTTTACTTAGAACACTTTTTTTCCAAAAAGCCTAGAACTGGCTCCAACTGTTTTGTAAGAAACACTGAACAGCAATTAATTCCCTAATTAACTCTTTGAGGCTTTTTGCCTAGGTGCATGTACGACGCCGCTGATCCATTCCGAATGGTTTTTTGACGTACTTGCACGGCGCCTATGTTACAACCTTTCGGAAATAAGAAATCATTAAGCGCAGTCCGAGCAATAATAAGTTGTTCGTTTCGGATGTTTCGGACTCGTTTCGAACTTCTTCATGATGTGGACATAACTAAACGGAGTCACGAAGCGTACCTTCTCTACATGACAAATTGCTGCAGCGGAATCCCCTGCGCGCAGTATCGTTGTTTTGAATACATAGAATACCAGGCAAAAAGAAAAGTGAGCTATTGTGCCCTGTACAAAGGCTTATCGAAATTTTCTGATTATCGCCAAGAAACAATTACGCGATAAACTTTATTTTACAATGTAGTTAATAAGGCTCGTCTACGCAGTCTCCATTCAAATTCACACATTTTTCTCAGCGTTTTCTAATCCTCCGTAGGTCGTCATTATAGTTCTCAAATTCCATGGAAAACAACTGTTCGACCACTTGAATGACATCAACAGTACCTTCAAATCGCCGACTTCGTTGCAGCTTTTCATTTCTTAAAGTTAGAAATATTCACTTAGTGCGAGATCGGAAGAATAAGGTGAATGAGGCAATATTTCATAGCCAACTTGTTCTGCTTACGCAGCAGCAGCTTGAGATGAGTGTGCGAGGTGCATTACCAGCGAGAAGTTACATACACCTTTCGATAGCATGCCACGGTGTTCTTAATTCAGATTATGTGATAACTTGCTCTATAGCGAGCGCTAATATGTGCTGCTGGTAGTCACACCTTTATTATGGTTGTCTATCAGGATGACTTCACACGAGCCACAGAATACCGACAACTCGTTCCCTGCCGTTTCTTGCGCCTTGGCATTTTTGGGGTGGAGGAAAATCGGGGAACTGCCATTCTTTGCTCCACTCTCTACCCTCTCGATCGCAGAAGTAATCCAACATTTGTATATACTCATACAAATACTAAAAAAGTATTGGTCATGCTTCAAAACAGTTTGCACCTGCCTTGACTAGTCGCATCATGTTTGTTCTGTCGTTAGCTGTCGAGGTACCTAACGAGCAGACACCTTAGACATATGCAGATTGTTTCGGATGATCTTCCGCTCGCTACAATATGTAGCGTAAGCCTCTTTCGCGCATGTTGAGTTGAATGGCAACTCTTCATGTGTAGGGTAGCAAACCGGTTAGGCTAAACTGGTTAACTTCCCTGCCTTCCTTCTCCACTTTTTCCTTCCTTCCTTCAATCTTGCATAATAATATCTTCCACTTTCTTCACGGTGGCCGCATCATCAATGAAGGAGGGTAGTGCCAGTCTAGCCTAATCAATGAGATTTATGTCGCCAGTTTAGAAATTCTTCTTCCGCCTCAGAACAGTGGAATATGGTGGATGATTACCACCATAGACAGTTTTTAATTATTTTTCGTTAGTCTCTTAAATGTGACAACTTTTAGAACGCCGCCAGCCTGAACCGTCTCCATCCTCCGGGACACTAGCTTCTACCACCACATGGAAAAAAAGTAAGAAACTGCAGTAATTGCACTATTATGTACCTGTATATACCCTTCAATATTTATTCGAGAAAGAATAGCGGGAAGAAAACAGGGACGAGAAAGAAAAATAAGACTGAGCGTGGACTAGCAACAGCACATTGTTGAAAAAACGCGTGCCCGGTCACGGACACGTGTATAAGCTTAAAGATTAGTGGTTAAATAACCAAGCATTCGTTCATGCAGACTCACCGACGGCATCGCAACGCACATCTCTCCGGACTTGTGAATAAAGAATGCTTCAGCAGTCTTCCTCACTATCCTATCTTTGCGTCTTGGCAGCAAGTTGGTACCCTTCAGCAACGGTTGGCGCTTTCATCCTTTGCAATGTAAGCACAAATTAGACGACGGCTGCCCTTTAAAGGATTTGTGTGATCCATTAATCGGTTATTCAAACATCTCTAATTCAAAGATCAAACATCTCAAACGTCGTCTAATTTGTGCTTACATTGCAGAACATCCAAGTGCCAACGATTGCTGAAAAGAACCAAGGTGCTGTCAAAACACAAAGATATAGGATAGCGAGGAAGATTGCTGAAGCATTCTTTATTCGCAAGCCCGGTGACATCTGCGTTTAGAGGCCGTCGGTGAGTCTGCATGAACTAGAGATCGATTATTTAACCACCAATCTTTAAGCTTATACATGTATTTGTGCTAGGGTACATAAGCACGTGTGCTTTTTTCAATAAACCTCTGTTACTAGTTTGCGCTCGTTCTTCGTCACCCCTGTTTGTTTGTTTTTTTTCGCGCTATTCTTCCTTGAAGATGGAATTCCGGAGCGCCTAGCATTCGCTACTTCTCAATAACTATACTGACAGAAATTGTTTGCGTAACTCTAGTATTTACATCTAATGTTCAAAGCATTTCCAAAATGCAAACAAAGGTTCTTTCAACCACTGATATGAAGCAATTTCTACGAAACGCTTCTGGGTATTTTCGAAAACGCTGCCAGTTTCTTTGTAGTTTTTAGTCAAGCAAGTGTTTGGGCATGCCAGCTACGTTACATGTGGTGCGTTAATTATCTCTACCGGATCTATCTACAGTTAATTCAATCTAAATTTCAGTTAACGAGATTGCCAGTGCAATGGCTCAGTTGTTCCGAAAGCCTCATCAGATCGAGACCACCTGCCCGCCTATGTCTCCATCTCGGATGGAGACAAAACAGCGGCTTCCAACCACGTTTTGTGTAAATTCAGATGTAATATAAAGGACAGTTTTAGAACGGCGCTTGTCACCTTGCGTACATTAAACAAAAGGACTTTCGAGGAACGTTACGGTGCGCGTCTCTTCAAGAATTTTTGTTTGGCGTAGCAGAACGCATACGTTAGGAAGATGTTAATAAACAGAGCGCCGTCTGGTGCTTCGTGCCAAACGTATCCAAGACAAGACAACCCATTGGCGACCATCCCATTGTTGCTATGCGAACGCATCTCGTTAGTGGGGCTTACGGACGCCGGAATCGCCGAGCGATCTCATTAATTCGACGCGCTATGCACTCATAATTAAATTTTCAGGTGAGTTTAGAGGAAACGAAGTCTTATTTCAACAGTTACTATAGCGATCAAGGAGAGTGAGACTGTAGCCGTCCCGAGAACTAACGCTAAAGTGGGAGCCATGAATGCGAGCGTGAAAATAACGAATGGTAAACTCGCCAAACAACGCACGTTATCATATAGTGCAAGTAAAACATCGAAACACAATAACGTACTGAGCGTGCGCAATGAGGATAACGTTATTTCTTTACTTACGTATTGTGTTTACGTTTGGTTGCAAATGCTATTATAAAGCTTACTAATACTGGCGTCACAGGGCCACTTTCGATCGCAATTGAGCCCTATCTGGATCGAAAGTGTGGACCGCGATGGGCTCCCTTCCGCAGATTCAGCAAAGCAGCCAATCGCGACCGAAAAATTCGACACGGATGCCGCTCCATCGTAATCTAACGTGCGCCGTGTGACCTCCTCACTACATCGTTTAATTTCTGAACACACTTTGCCTGCGACATCGGATCGGCATTGAAAGTAAAAAGTCGCAGTTTCACCCAGAAGGCGCAGGATCGATTGCGATAGCTAATTAGTAAACAGCTATACGAAGTATAGATAGTAGTTTTATCAGCCGTATAAGCTTGTGAACATTCCCGTAGTAATTAAATTAACAAGCATTGTGTCGCGCGCGCACAAGCAAACGTGAACACATCTCACTCGAGGACCGCGTAAACTCGATGTCAGAACGCTGGAGGGAGGAAGCGCAGCAGCAGCATCGAGCGATTTGCTCTTTGTGCTGCCTGTCGCTTCAACGCGAACTACGCGGCGAGAACCCAGCACACACGAAGCCATCAGCACTCGGGGCACTCTGTTCCCGTCGCAGATCGCTTTAAAGATAGGGCCCACGCAGCTGTGCCATATGCAGCCGCCGCCGTAGTAAAACGGAAGACGGCGCGCTTCCTTCCTGCTTTCCTCCCTTGCTCTCGCAAGATTGAGCCACCATTGTCGGCTCACTCTCGCACGCTTCAAAGCGCACATACAGCATACCACGCGCGACGACGATGTTATCGCCCTTGGATTTTAAACGCAACATCACGACAACGACTACGACGACGGCAGAAAGGCGCCTGGCGATCCATATAACCTATTTTCACGATTGTACCACGCCACCGATTGTAACACGCAGTTATTTTACCGCCCAAATATAAGAAAACGAGACTTGGCGCCGATATTACACCACACATCAAGTTACGAAACCTGAGTCGATGCGTAACGTGTTCAAACGACCTTACGGAACACACAAAAGCCCAAAGACACACACATACAGCTGAATCTTAGAGGCTAGTCGCTGTCGAAGTCCGACGACACCTCCTTTTCGGTGTCTGCCAACCTCAAAAAGCCATCTTCAGTTCTATATAATGCATTAGAAATCCCTTTGGCGCTGGCAATTGCCGACGCATATCTCGGGAACGCCTAACATACGGGACCCTGCCCGGTTACCCTGTTCTTCTGCCAGAAGGATCACCTTACGCTTGAAGGATGCGTCGTAATGAAAACGTCATTGTTTTTTTTTTTTTACATGCTGCCACTAGACTACCTCAGCAAAAGGCTGTTGAATAGAAGCGCTACGACAGGCGTACATCAAACGGCAAAACGGCGACCGCAAACTAAGACGTAAGACAACAACGTCTGTTTGATGGCAGTGCGGCTAGCGACATCGCAGTGAGCTTTCTATTTCCTTGTTTTCTTTTTTAGTGAGTATTTGTATTTTTTTTCCAGCAGAGAGAGAGGGAGAGAGAGAGAAAACTTTATTTGGTCCATTAAGGGTTTAGCGTTCGGTCTTCGTCTTCATCGCTGCAGACGCTCGACCTTCTTAGCAGGGTTGGGCCCCTAGTCCAGGGCTCCACTGAGCCGCACTGCTTCGCTTGCGTGCTGCACCATTGCCCTTCGGGCGGCGAGCTCGCAGCTGGTTAGCTCTCCCACTGCTCCGCACTCGGGGTTTTGTGTTGGCGGAATGTGTGGTTACGTTTACACTCCCAGGTTGTATGGTAATGCGTGGGGGTTGCCCCGCACCACGAGCGTGTGTTCCTAAATTGTATAGGATACATCTTGCTTAGTATATGTAAGTTAGCGAAGGTTCCCGTTTGTAGCCTCCGCCAACTAGCTGCTTCTTGCTGTGTTATGGCTTTGTGTGGCGGGGAGTATCTAATTCTCTTGCCTCTGTGGTAGTTCAGTAACTCCGAATAGCCGATCTCAACGGTGAAGTGCTGTCCCAGGGCGTGTGGCCGCTCGACTCGGTACGTGATCTCGCGAGCCGAGCTGTCTGCCCTTTCATTTCCTTCTATCCCCGTGTGTGCCGGAATCCAGATTAGTTTGTGGGTTGCGGTGTGTTTGAGGTGTTCTGCCTTGCGGAGGATAGCTAAGGCAGCCCTGCAGATTCTACCCTTTGTGTAGTTCCTGCATGTCTCTTTTGGATCAGTTAAAATTACCATTGATTTGTCTTTTCAATAGCCCTCAGCAAAAATAGTTACGAATGTAATGCGCACGTGAATTTGAACGCACTTTTTGTTCAAAAAACATGCACGTTAGAATGGTGGAAATGCGGTAATTGCTAATGCGATAAGGAAATGAAAGTCGCCGCCTGAATTACCGAGATAATGGCGCTGCAACAAACGTTCTCCAGAGTAAGCGACCGCTTCCGCATGCTGTTGCTGCTCAAAACGCGTAGTATTCATATTTTAACCCCTTACTTAATGGTGCACAGCGAGTAACTTTCCAAGATGTCGCTAATTAGGTTGAACAAGACAAGAGAAACGCAACTAGCTGTACACATTGCTAATCACATCAAAAGCTCGAAATGTTAGTTTTGTTTGTCTTTCACCGAATGAACGTATACTTAGCGAAATGAGTCACTCACCTTTCGTACTTGGGCCACCTTATTTTCTTCTCCCTAGCCTCGCTTGCGAGGCACCGGCGCAATTTGAATAAGATATGGCCGCAAATGCAGCGCAAGCTGAGAGCTCTTAATTAAAAGCGCCATCAATTATGCGGTCTGCTCACTGCTTGGCTGAGCCCGGACTTGCTGCGTTTTGCCGTTGAAGCTTTCTCTTGCGCGTTGTGTTTTTCTCATAGAAGACACAATAGGCTTGCTTCAACTCTCGCCATTACCTCTTTTCTAAATAAGCCAGCGCTAATTGATGCGTGACGCTCACTCATAATTGTAATCTCATAATTTTCAATCACATCTTTTTGTGCTCCGTTGCCGGTAATGAGGGGAATGGAAGACCGATTATGGCCCGAAAATGCTGTTTCTATAAAATGAAACAAGCTTTTTAATCACTTCAGGGTGATTGTCACAGGATTTTGTTTAATGGATCGTGTAAGCAAAGGTTACACGGGCGTCTTGAAGAACGCAGCAGTCAAACAAATAAGCAGATAAATGAGATGCCAGGTGCATTAGCATAATGAAGCACATAAACGTCAGTTTAACAAATTGCCTGTCTACCGCCCGATATACCGTAAAATTCCGATCATAATACCACGCTTTATGTCATTATTTTTAGATTTCAAATTTCAACATCGCATTCTGTTCGTATAGCAAGTTATTTATTCTTCCTTTTAAATTTACTCTACTCTTTCAATAGATATGGGGGGGGGGGGGGGGGGTAGAAGTGAACTGTTAGGGGTTGTCTGATTTTTTTTTTAGGCTAACAAAAAGCATGACATTTGTTTTATCATTGTAAAGTACGCGGATAATCTTCTTGTTACTGGTCGTTCGAGTCCCAAAACAATATATTGCAACTTTTATATTTTTAATTCTACCATATCCATGTTTTTACGGTACCCCTCCTCCTCTAAGAGGACGGCCTACCTAAATGAGAGGACCCTAGCTACGACACAGACGATTGTTAAATAGCTTTCCATCTTTCCTCCTCTATATTCGTAGTAAAGCATGATGACGCAAGTCGATGGATCTTGTCGCCGATGTAAGCCGACAAGCCTTACATTATATAAGTGTACCCTGCATGAAAGGAGTCTACGTTGTGTGCTGTATACAAAAAAAAATCTTTCACCAGAACCCCTCTCACGTAGACTGTCGACGTACTGTCGCCGTCAATGCAATTAGCATTCAAGCAATCTAGCGACGCACCGTATTAGTGAAACCACCTTCATTTACCTTCTGTGGGGGAGGAAGTAGACTGAGAAGGCTAATCGCATTATTACAGCCACCCGTCCCAGCGCCACCAGAGACCCTAGCTCTACAATGTCTACACCTTCGAACGCCACAAAGAAGCTTCACCAAACCCGGCCTCCCAACCACGGCCTGTTTTGTCCCGCTGGCACTCTAAAATTGCGGTTCAGCATATTGGAATTTCAATTACCTGCGGCCTGTTTGCATTGGCGTCTATCTCATGCGCAAAGCCGTAAGTTTTATTGCCGGCTAAAAGAGCGCGCATTCTCACGTTTATCAATATGAAATGTAATTTCCGAGTGATAAAGAAAGCGACGTTTACCGGGCTAGGTAGCAGAAAATTAAATGAGAATAGATTGTATTAGCAGCGTCAATATTGTAATGGCACGTTTTCCAATTACTGCTGCTCCACTGCTCATCTGAATGAATGTTTTTTGCTCGGTAGTGAATTTATCCGCTTTGTAACATGTACTGAATGAAAAGCACCAGGCTGCTACAGCTTACCTACTTTCCAGGGCACTCGTACCCGTTATAGGACGACGTCCATTGTAATACGGCTTGAAACTTGGCCAACTGTCTTATACCGCTTGCTTTCGGCAGCACAGTTTGGAACAGACGTGATAGATAGCTGTGAATCTTCCGTACTCTAGTAAATTCGTAAATTATTTAGATTGCTGAATCGCAGTGTCTTTTGTTGGCAGGGCGTTAATCAGGCCAGCTTACAGTGGCATATTCCGCGTGTCTCTCTTTGCGCTCATTTCAAGTGCCACACAACATAACACGACGGGAACCGAGAAGGCATTACCCCACTCACCCAAGGCGAGCAGAGAGCGGGCAGAGCGCCTTCTGCATGTCATACTTATCGCTTGATGGCACTGACACAGACTGCGCAAACAGCTTTGCATGCTCATAACAATGTAATATTGTCCTGCCTTAACACTAGAAAAAGAAAACATGTTCCAGAATGACAGTACATAAGCAGTGTTATTTTTTTCATAATTTCATAATTTCATAATAATTTCATAATCAGGGATACAACCCTGGCCGTATTTGATCCGCAGAATTCGCGTGAATGCGCCAACCGTTTCGTAACGAATACGCAGCTGTTTTGTTTCGCTTCTTGAACGTGCTCGAGCGTGCGCAATACTTACCATTTGCGTATCAAACGAGGCATGTCCTCGCATCGGCAGCAGCCAGCTCACCACACACAAAATAAAACAGACAGAGAGAGTAACGATTGGAGTACGGGGTCTCGCGTGCTCCCGTGGCCGAAGCAAACGTGTAGGTAGTCCTAAGAAGGGCCGTTTTGCGTTGCTTGCCTGACCAAGGCTGCGGCGCAGACAGCGGCTGAACTTAAACACCCTCGTCACGGATGCGCCGGGCCAGCTGGATGTCCTTCGGCATGATTGTCACTGCAATTACTCACTACAGTATGAGTTCGTAAAAGTGCGCACATGCACTCCAGGTTTTCACGACTGCAAAAGTGATACTCTGATAAAGAAACTGAGACTCCTGAGAGGCATCGAATAGAAATGTGTTGTTTCAAGCTTTCCACAGAGACATGCGGCACGTAAATCTGCATTTATCTGTTGTTTTGTGAGCTACCTAACGCTCAATTGTTAAAGCGACTTTCATATTTAGCGAGGATAACTGACTTTGCTTCTCTGGCCCAGTGATAGTTTGTCTGAGAAACGGCATTAAATATTAAAGCCGTGAACAAAACCGAACATACAATTTTAATGGCGCGGCGAAGATTTTTTTTTCTTTTTTTGGCTGGCGACACAAGATCCCTAAACTTGCATTTCACTTTATAATAATGGTAAATGATATTCTTTACTTTCTGCTTTATTTCGTTTGCATGTTTGCCTTTTAAAAGTTGGTGTATCTAAATTCGTTCGGAAAACATGAACGCTTTTTCTCAGGGAAAAAATAAGTTACCTATTGGGAGGCGCTTCCGGGGTAACTTGAAAACGCAATAAACAACCAAGGTCACAAGAGTTTCAAAAGTAGGGACATAGGGGAAGAAAACATAACTGTGACTTTGCGAAAAAAAACTGCTTAGCAATGCTCTTCGTGACGCTTTTTGCGCGTATCTGGGCGACGTCACGACTCCTCGCGTAAATTAGTGCGTACGTCTAAGGAGTTCCCAGCCGACAAAACGCAGGACCCCGTGCGCACTGCGGTTCTATTAGCCAACTCGCGAGGCGAGCGCTCACTCTGTGATGGACGCCTTCCGCGGGCAATATATCACGCTGAGCGCTTCGCCTGGGCTCCTCGAGTGCCAAGCATAGTTCATCGTATTCTCGGTTTGTTTCGCACAGCACTTTGTCGTTCGGAAAGCGGTGCAAGACTCGCGAACAGCCCTCCTCTCACTCGAGCTCTTGTTCTGCATAGCTGCCCTTATGCCTCCTGTTTCCTTAGTGCCTCCTCAGTGCCATGTGCCCACTTCCTCGAGAGAGGAAAGAAAAATCAGTGCCAGACTCTCACGGACGGCTATCCTTTATAGCTTATTTTGCGCTCACATTGCTGAATGTCAGAAAAAAGATGAACAGATACGAAGTGCTTTTATGCCGGGAATGTCTCTACGCAGTTAGCATGTATCCGCCTATCCAATACTGCATGAGGGCTGTGAATGTACGCTGCTTGCCAGAAATTTCAGAACCACTTCTTGTATGACAAAAGCTGTTCTCTCACTGCATACTGCATACCAGACGTTTCGTTGCCCCATATCTCCATATCGCGGTTTACTTAGATCTCCTCTGAACTTCGAAATCACAAGCGTATATGTTGCGGGAATTGTGCTATGAGACTTAGAAATAATCGCACCTAGGCACTTTTCTGTTCTTGATTCAATCGGTGTCGTGTTCCAGCTTAACATGTGTCATTTTTCATTGGTTGCATCTGCAAGCAAAGCTTGGTCCTTGAAGCAGCTTTATCTTTTTGTTTTCTTGTGTTTATTTTTCAATTATAATTTTTTGAGGGGAGGGTGACATTGTTGTATCTCAAATGATGGTCCTGCCATTCACATTGGAAACTGCGGCGATCAACATTGCCGAAGTCACCTGTAACGGTCAAACATAACCTTAACATCAAAAAAGATAACCAAACAAAGTGTGTGTGTGTGTGTGTGCGTGTGTGCGTGCCTGCGTGCCTGCGTGCCTGCGTGCGTGCGTGCGTGCGTGCGTGCGTGTGCGTGTGCGTGTGTGTGTGTGTGTGTGTGTGTGTGTGTGTGTGTGTGTGTGTGCGTGTGTGTGTGTGTGTGTGTGTGTGTGTGTGTGTGTGTGTGTTACTATGCGCAGTCTCGTGCAAACAAAATGCACAGGACGACAGGCAAGATGTCTTGCATGCCTACAGCGTGAGTTGTTTTGCCGACAGTGAAAATAATTTGATACCCCACTTACTCCTCAACTTCCTATTGTGTCTTTGTTTCTGCCACCTGGCTTGAACCGATCGTTTGGCCTCCCACATGTGCACCAGGCGGCTGTCGATCTTCTCGACGGGAAGTTCTGGCGTCACGGTCTTTGTTACTTCATTGACGTCAGCCATCACTTTTTCGGCCCATTGTTGAATGTCTGTGATGGGCTCGTGCGTCATTCCGGCTCGATTCTTGCGGAACTGGTCCCAGTCCGTCCATTTGAAGGTTTTGTTGGGGTCGACCTTTAACTTCTCCAATAATTTCGTTTCGAGAATTCTGTGATCACTACCAAGGTCTTCGAATGTGTTATTCCAACTCGCTCCTCTTGCGTTCTTCACTAATGTTAGATCGGGCGTGGTGTCTCTTGTTAGCCCTGTTCCCATTCTGGTGGGGGAGCTGGGGTCGGTGATGAGAGTCAGGCCTGTTTCCTGTATATCCTGCCATAAAGCCTTGCCTTTGGCTCTCGATGGACGGACGGATTGGCACCGGTCACACATGGCGTCTGCTCCGACACCTGCTAGACCCGACCAAGACCAAGGCAACACATAGGGAAACCATGCGCAAGCTAATACACACACACACCAAGGGCGAGGAAGAAATCCTTTCCGAACTCTGCGACAGATACGCCCCGCACAGCCCGACTATTCAACACGGAGAATACACGGGAAATCCCAATTTCTCTCTGGACAGAGACTTTGGCGAGGCGGAAATCCGGGCCGCTTTGCAAAAGCACAACACCAAGTCGGCCCCGGGACCGGACGGCGTAACTAATAAGACCCTTCGTAACTTGGACAACGAGACCATATCCGAACTGACCAAGTACATTAACGATTGCTGGACCCGAGGATGCATCCCCGACCGGTGGAAAAGAGCAAAAATGGTGCTCATCCCCAAACCAGGGAAACCCCCAGATCTGGCCAACCTTAGACCAATATCCCTTACGTCGTGCGTCGGCAAGTTGATGGAGCACGCCTTCCTCACCCGGATCAACGCACACTTGGACGGCGTGGAAGCGTATCCAGACACCATGCTCGGGTTTCGAGCTCATCTCTCCACGCAGGATGCAATGTTGCAAATGAAGCACGAGATACTCGACAACAAGACAAGAGGCACCAGGGCCATTCTAGGATTAGACCTCAAGAAAGCCTTCGACAATGCAGCTCACGCAGCCATACTACGCAGCATTGCCGCACTCAATCTAGGAAACCGAGCGTACAGCTATGTTCAGAATTTCCTCACAAACAGAAAAGTCTCCTTAACGCTGGGCAAACTCGCATCCGAAGACAGGAACATAGGCAGTGTCGGCACCCCGCAAGGCTCGGTCAGCTCACCGATGCTCTTTAATTTCATTATGATCGCCCTACCCGAGCGCCTCAACGCCATCGAGGGAGTGCATCACACAATATACGCGGATGACGTTACGATCTGGGTGTCCGAGGGAAGCGACGGAGAAATCGAACAGCGATTACAGACCGCGGTCGAGGTGGTGGAAGAGTACCTAGTCGGAACCGGTCTCATCTGCTCGCCAGAAAAATCGGAACTCCTTTTCTACCGCCCGACGCTAAGGGGAAGACCCCCCAAGGCTCACATCCAGCATGCTGCATACGAAGAAATTTGCATACGCACCAAAGACGAAAAAGAAATACCCAGGGTGAAGCAGATTAAGGTGCTCGGACTCATCATAGAATCGAACGGCAACAACGGAGAAACGGTCAGGCATTTGGAGACTAAGATCACGAACACGATGAGGCTCATCAGAAGAATCACCAACAGACATCAGGGTATGAGGGAGGCCAACGTCGTCAGACTCATACACTCCTTCGTTATTAGCCACATTACCTATGTGGCCGCCTACTACAACTGGTACGCGGCCGAATATGCCAAACTGAACACCCTCATTAGAAGAGCACACAAGATGGCACTGGGCCTTCCACACAGCACCAGCACGGAACTTCTGCTACAGCTGGGCGTCCACAACACGCTTGAAGAGTTAATTGAGGCACACCAAATCTCGCAACTCGAAAGACTAGCGAAGACACGAACGGGCAGGAGCATCCTGGACAAACTCGGTATAAGTTATCACAAGCAGCACGGCGACAAGACATCCCTTCCAAGTGCGATCAGGGAAAAGCTGCAGGTGGCTAATATACCCAAGAACATGAGCCCCGAATTCAATCAGGGTCGAAGAGAGAGTAGAGCCAAAGCTTTACTCAAAGCCTTCGGTAGGGACAAGGAAGCGCTGTACGTAGACGCGGCAGAATACGAGGATCGACGTGCTTTTGCAGTGGCCGTCCTCAATACCGAAAAACAATTGGTCAGTTCTTGTAGCATACGTGTAAAAAACCCCGAGGTAGCGGAAGAGGTGGCGATAGCCCTAGCCATCGTTAACCCCAGTTGTACATACGTACTCAGTGACTCGCAGACGGCGGTCAGAAACTATGCACAAGGCAGAATTTCGCCGAAGGCTGAGGCTATACTCAAAGCCAACGCGAACTATGTCACCTCCGAGGAGACGGAGGAACGACACATTATATGGTTCCCGGCTCACACGTCCCCCGACACCCCCGTACCCAACCTCAACGAGGAGGTCCACCGCGTAGCGCGAGGTCTCACGTTCCGCGCCCGCGAAGAAGAATCCTCTCTTGGGGTCGGAAATCCAACGGAGGCATGGACAGAGAGGGACAGAATGACCAGATACTGTGATATTACAAAATTTTATCAAAACTTAAGGCGGGTTTATCCCCCCCCTAACCCCAAACTCGACAGGGCCCAAGCGGTAGACTGGAGGCAGCTACAAACAAAGACCTTCCCCAACCCCGTCCATCTCAGAAGGATATATCCGGACATCTACTCAGATGATAACTGCAAATTATGCAGCAGGGCTCACGCATCTCTTAGACACATTCTCTGGGAATGTGAAATTATATGCAATGAAAATGCAGTTTCCCCAGGTGAAGCTGCGGCGCGATGGACGGCCGCGTTGCGCAGCTCAAACCTCGAAAATCAACTATGGGCCATCCAGCAAGCCCGTGAGGCGGCGAGGAGACAGGATCTCCGGACCTCCTCGGGGGCGGCCTAGGCCCAGGCCACGAATTTGCCGGATTGTTAATAAAGTTGTCACCATCACCACCACCCACTTACTCATTAGATTGTATGTACCCATTGTGAAAGCGCGCGCAGAAGGAGGCGCTGTGACACTTTCTTCTGAGTTAGACGAGACTGCGCCCTCACTAACTCTCCTCACGCCTGGAGCCTACATAAGTATCAAGTAAAATGTTCTTGTTGAGTGACGAAGTTGCTTAGGAACGAAACTGAGAACCAAAATACTGCTAAAGAACACCACCAGATGGTAGCGCACAATCTACCTAATGGATTCGCTGAAGAAGCGGTCAACGTCACGGTAACTAAAGCAGTTTTCTCTCGAGGTCACTGCAGCTTGAATACGACCTTTCCGCTTACCTACGTCCGTGCTCAACCACGCGAGAAACCTGGCTTGGTTGCCCTCGCGTTCGCATTTGAAAGGCTCGAGAAAAGGTCACTGTTTAAAAAGAAGGTATGTACATTTTCAATTTTGCTTGTTTAAGACAACATAACCTCGAAAAAAACGTCATCTTCTGCCCAATTTCCCTCTTCTCAATGTCAAAGCCGCCACTTCCCTGTTCTCACTTTCTCGACTCGTTTGTTATGCATCTCGAGTCACTGCGACTGTTTATAGACTCAGTCATTACTTCCAGTTGTGCTCATGGCTAGCGCTTTTCTTTTTTTTTTTTTGACCCTTCTTTCTCTCCATTCGCTCCTGTATCCTCTTACCCCAGAGCTCGGTAACAAACCTGGCGGCCGTCTAATTATCTTTATGCTCCTGGTGTATTTCTTTTTCTCTCTCAACCTGGATACAGTGAGGCAATAGTCAAGTGTCTCGAAGATGCTAATGGGTGACACTTTCAGTTATTACCCCGCGAGTTTACGACTAAACACAGCGGCAGATCGATAGCATATGTCGAGTTGAGCATTCATGCGTTTCCGAATGCTCCGAATACCCGCCGTGGTTGCTTAGTAGCAATGGTGTTGGGCTGCTAAGCACGAGGTCGCGGGATCGAATCCCGGCCACGGTGGCCGCATTTCGATAGGGGCCAAATGCGAAAACATCCGTGTACTTAGATTTAGGTGCACGTTAAAGAACCCCAGGTGGTCCAAATTTCCGGAGTCCCCCACTACTGCGTGCCTCATAATCAGAAAGTGGTTTTGGCACGTAAAACCCCATAATTTTTTTTAAGGCTCCGAAGTGAAGTGTCGCCGGCGCACTGGATGGTGGCATGGCAGTATCCCACAGTCCCTTCCCTAACCTGTCACACCGGAGAAACTATTTCCAGCGATGCTTTTGGAAGAAAACTAGCTCGCATCATCCACAGGCCACGGACAGCTGTGTTCCGAACGCCTCACAATCGTCGAGCTATGTTTGCAGGCCTTGGCTGCCTGGAATGCCTGCTATCACCTACGTCATATGTATGTATTTCATTTATTTGACGATCTGGGCCCGGTCTCAGCGCCATTCTGGCGACGGAATCGCCGGCCGTAAACCGCTTTACGACGCCGGCTATGCTTAACCGGTTTTAGGGCTTAGGAGCTCTGGCGCCCGACACACCGTCGTGGCCTGGTCTCTAACGTTTCGTAATCTCTTTCGCAGTCGTTCTCTTTTCTCTTTTCACGTTTCGTGCTCTCCAGCAGTGCCTTTTACTACGTCATATATATCTGCCATAATTCTATTTGACTTCATTTCCGCATGGCTTAGTACCCTTTAGCCTCGAAATTCCACTTTCTTTGAGATTTCGGAGCTGATGCTGCTATCGTTTCAAAGGCTTCCCCTGTATTTCCTAATAAACGTTTAGGACTAATCGAATGTGTTTCTGTTGTCTTAATTCTGAAAGTAAGCACTTTACTACTTTCTGCAGCAGCTACAGATCAGTCTTTACCTCTGATTGGATTTTGACTTAGTTGACAGACTGCACTACGTGGACAGTTTCTTTCCTTCTTTCTTTTTCTCTTCGCAGAACATTCAGGACCGGTGTTCCCAGAAGCAAGCAGCTAGCAATGAACACCAACAACGAATTCTTTCCTTTTAATTACCATTGTGTCTATGTCAGATTCAGTGTCTGTGATATGATTGTTCATTTTTGAGTGGAACGAGCCGAGTTGCATTGGAGTAAATAGATCGCGAGGGTTCTTTTGTTAGGCATTACCATACTATTTCTTGGTAGGATGTCGTCCGTGCCCATACGTGGCAGCTTTGCAAAAAAAGGTGCACGAAATTCTAATACTTACGAAAACTTAATCGTGCTAACATTCACAAAGCCATGGCAACTTAGGTTACATATGTATGCCCGTACCATTGTGGCGCTCCAAAAAACTAAATGTTCACACCGAAAGCATAAAACAGGAGCTGTTTTAGGCTCTTCTGAATGCTCACAGACGAGAGCACACGTACGAATGCTGCCGCGTACCAGTGAATCTGTCACTTTATTCGCGGGATTTGTAGGCAAAGCTTCACAAGCGTCCCCTTATGAAATACACCCTGATCCCACCGATGTCAGTACGAGCTGCTCTAAAAGCACTAGTGTGTGTGTTTTTTTAAGCGTCAGGACTGAATGAAAAACTGTAGTCATTATCCGTTGCCGATGCCTTACATACATTATTCTCATGTCTTCTTTTCTCCTAACCTTTTCTACCATTTCCCCAGAGCAGAGTAGCCGATGGGACATTTAGTCTCTCTACCTTTCATCTTTTCACTCTTTCTCTGTCTTTCTCTATACGCAATGTGGAATTAAACAGACTGTATCAGTGGGCTCCATTTGGTTAGGCCCGTACTCTAGTTAGCTAAGGACAGGCCGGGACTTAGCGGGACACCGCGTGGGTAAGATCACAACAGGCAGACGGCAGGTCCGTCAGTGTTTGGCTTGTTTATTTCTTCTTATTTTTCTCGGCACCTCAGACGCCGCCTCCTTCGCTGCCAGCTTCGAAACCTCCAGTTGGTCAAGTGACCTGTGTCGCAGCAAGAGAGCACTCTGCGCTGGACAGTGCCTTGTCTTCACTTCTAACACAAAGTGTCGCGGTGGTGTTGCTGTCTCTCCTGTCCTGAGCTGCGAGGGCGTCTGCATACGTTGAGTTATCCAGTACTTCCTTTCTTTCTTGTTGGCTTTCTAACTACCGTAACCTCCTTATCGCCTCTGCTTTGCGGTCGCTTTGCCCCCCCCCCCCCCCCCCCCCCTCCAAGTTCCCATCGCTCTGCCCTTTTTTCAAGTGCCGGTGCACTTAGGCAGGCATACAGTCGCTGAGACTCTCTGCCAGCGCCCGTCCACTGCTGGGCGCCCTGTTTTCTTGTTTTCGTCAGTATCCGATGCGCACCGGGGCCGCCTTTGTTTGGGGCCGTCATTCTCCGACGAGAGGCTGAAAAGCGAAAGAAAGTGAAAGGTGCCTGTCGCGGATCAGACATTAAGACGGCGACCAGCGCATAATGAATTATGCAAATGATGTGGTGGTGCTGATTTACCGGACGCTCGCAGCATGTTCGCTGCAGCTGCGGTAAATTTCCCTACGCCTAGATTCTCCGTTCCCCCTCACCTCGACCCTCCCCCTCGTCCCCTTTCATTCAATCAACGCCGCCACAAGACTTGCAACGATAGCACCATTCCCTAAAAAAGCTGAGGTTGCAGGGAAAGATCACAATTATATACACTTCATTATATACTTCTACAGTATTTTTCTAATGTACTGGGAGAAGACGACGAAGTGTCTTCTTGACAGAACGCTTGTTTCTGTGCTCTCTGCATTTTTGGTGAACTCTTTGCCTTTCGGGGTGCCTTACCTCCCCGTCTTGCGACCATGGACGCGGAGCATGCCACAGGCCCTCCTGGCCAGAAGTCATCACGGCTGTCAACCGCAAGGAAGCGAGTTGGCTCCCCCAGCGACACCGAGGACACCGAGCTGTACTCTATGTCGGAAGACGACTCATCCGACGACGGCTTCATACCCGTCCGGAGTAAGAGGGCGAAGAGAAAGATCGCCAACACAGCGCCGTCACCTCCTGCGAGCACTACGACTATGAAGTCAAGGCCTGCGCGCTGGCCACACGTCATCATCTTTATGCCGGAAGAACCGTCAAGCAACCTACGGTTGCTGAACAGGCAAGCCCTATCCATTTTTCTGGAACGTGCGGTGCCGGATCAAATTAAAGACATCAGAATAAACCCACGCAAGAATATACTCGCCATAGACGTGTACAACGCGAGTGCGCTTGGAACACTTCAAGAAATCACGGAGCTTGGCGGAATCAAAATGCGCCCCTTCATCCCGATCGACGACACATCGATAGCCGGTGTAATTTACGACATTGACATTGCCATTCCCAATGAAGATTTACCTAGCCTCATCAAGCCGGCAAACGAGGGCACGATCATTACGCAAGTGCGCCGTCTTGGGAATACGCGCTGCGTAAAAGTAATCTTCAAGGGGGATTGCATACCCTCCCACGTTAAAGTCGGACATTTTCGACATCCAGTTCGACCATTCATCCAGAAGCCGCTTCAATGCCATCAGTGCTTCAGGCTAGGACACGTAAAGGGCGTGTGTCCGAACTCGCTTCTGTGTCCCCGTTGCGCTGAACCTCATGCAGAAGTGACCTGCGGTGCCACAGTTCTGAAGTGCGCCAACTGTAGCGGCCCTCACGCAGCCTCGTCGAAAGACTGCCCCCGCATCAAGAGGGAGCGCGCGGTTCTGAAGCAAATGGCCAGAGACAATTCGGCCCACAGGGAGGCAGCCGAAGTAGTCCGGCGTCGGCGTCGACGTCGGCACCGTCGTAAGTCTTCAAAGAAGGCGCATGAGCGAAGCGATAGTACCCGCTCCACTACGGCACCACTTAGTCGCGACGCGATAGGGCCCACCACTTCCACGAGGGCATCAGATAAGACTCTTTCTTTAGAGGAATGGCCTACGCTACCGAGCCGCTCCCTTGCTAAGGAACCTCAGAAGGTCACGGCGCCACCGGAGCCTTCTCCGGCCATTGATGATTCACCTAAAACAGATCAAGTCATCTCGGTGCTACGTTCCCTCATGGAGGCCATCCGAACGATTTTAGTTGAGATGGGGACACCGTCTGCTCGAAGCGCACTTAAAGTGCTGGACGCCTTAAGCCCAGTGCTTGAATCCCTCAACTAGAAAGATGGCTACCCATACCCCATCCTTCCGAAAAGAAGTCAAGGCAGCGTCCGTCATGCAGTGGAACGCCAGAGGGCTAAAATCACGAATTTCAGATTTCCGTCAGTATGTGTACACCAATGTGTTTCCACTCATCGTCATTTGTGAGCCCAACTTGTCGAAACCAATCAGACTGTCAGGGTACGAATGTTTCATGTCATCAACAAATAGTGCATGCAGCAAAATCATCATTTTTGTTCGTCGGGAACTCACCTATGTTTTGCAACCGATTGCGCCCCACGACGACAATCAGTATATATGCGTCACAGTTAAAAAGAACAAACTCTTGTTTACTCTCATAGGCGTGTATATATCGCCTTCCAACAATTTCGACACTAAAAGATTAGCGGATATCTTGAGTGTTTGCCCCGCTCCATGGGTCATCATAGGAGATTTCAATGCACACCATCCAGCATGGGGAAGTACAAAGACAAATGCAAGAGGACGAAGATTATCAAGCATCGCCTACAACTATGGCCTTACTCTCTTGAACGATGGTAGCCCCACCTTTCTTCGAGGCGTGACATACGGCAGCTGCCTCGACCTTGCTTTTGTCTCCAACTCTCTCGCCAGATATGTGAAGTGGTTTCCAGATATTGAGACCCATGGGAGTGATCACATTCCCACCTATCTGAACATCAAAGGCTTGATGTCTAGATCTGGCCCACGGAATACCATTCGGACGATTCAATGGGCCAACTTCAAATCTGATATGGAAGATGCCTGCAGCGAGGGCCTGCCCTCTGGGTTAGAACAAACAATTAAAAATACGATGCGGAACGCCACTCGCATACTGACGATCTCTCACACGCGAAACGACTTCGACATAGAATTAGAGCGACTTCGCGCACTTCGTCGCCGGGCGGAACGTCGATATCGGCGTACAAGATCAATCCTTGACCTTAGGGCAGCCAGGAGGATACAAAAGAAGATTCAGCGTCGAATGAATAGATTAGCGTCGGAACGTTGGGCAACGTTTTGCCAAACACTCGACCCCCGCAAGCCGCTGTCTCACATTTGGAAAACGGTGCAAGGTCTGCGTTGCCTTCCGGAACAGCGTTTTCCATTCAAGGCACTCGCGCTTTTCCAAGGGCGGCAAGACATCGATGTCGCAGAAGACTTTTGTGTGCGAATGGCAGACCAAGCGACACGCCCAGATCCTCCAGCCCGAGATGATGTCCCCCATTCCCGAGATTGCCGCATGGACCTTCCTTTTACAATGGAGGAGCTCGAGGCGGCACTAGCTCTCTGCAGGCGCTCATCATCTCCGGGTCCAGATGGTATATCATACCGAGCCTTGTGCTATCTCGGAGAATCCGCACGGACAGCACTATTGAGTCTCTACAACACCTCATGGCAGGAGGGAAATGTTCCTGACGAATGGAAAGTGAGCCGCCTGGTGCCAATATTGAAGCAGGGCAAATCCCCACTAGAGCTCAGCTCTTACCGCCCGATAGCGTTGGCCAGCTGTGTAGGAAAGATAATGGAACGGATGATCCTTGGCCGCCTGGAATGGTACCTTGAACACTACAAGATTTATCCGAGTTCCATGGCTGGTTTCCGACGTGACCGCTCTTCCATCGACAATGTAGTTGATCTCGTTTCATATGTCCAGCACGAAAGGTCCCGTAAACGTTTATCTGCAGCTTTATTCTTAGATGTGAAAGGGGCATACGATAACGTATTGCATGAGGCTATTCTCGACGCTCTTGTGACGGTTGGCCTAGGTGGCCGAGTATTTTTATGGATTGCAAGTTACCTATCTGCAAGATCATTCTATGTATTAACTGACGATGGCCCAACTACGCGACGCTATACCAGCAAGGGCGTTCCTCAAGGCGGTGCTCTCAGCCCGACGCTATTCAACCTCGCTCTTATTGGGCTTGCTGAACACTTGCCAACTACCACCAAAATTTCAGTATACGCAGACGACATCTGTCTCTGGACTTCGGCAGTCACACGTCCTCAGATACGTGCACGGCTTCAGAGAGCGGCTACTTTGACAGCGAGCTACTTGTGTGAACAAGGTCTCAGCATATCGCCAGAAAAATGCGCCCTAGTGGCGTTTACTCGCAAACCAATGACGCCTTATGTCATCTCAATCAACGGGCGGACCATTTCCTATGTCAGAACCTACAGATTTCTAGGCGTAATTATCGACCGAGACCTCTGTTGGAGCCCGCACGTGGCTTACATGAAACGACGCCTAACAGCAACCTCCCAGTTGTTTAAATACCTGACAGGAAAGACGTGGGGGATGTCAGTAGACGCAATGCTGAGACTCTACAGAGCTCTCTTTCTCGGTTTTTTAAGATACAGTCTACCTGTACTGAACAACACCTGCAAGACAAATATTCGTGTTCTGCAAGCAGCGCAAGCTCAAGCACTCAGAGTTTGTCTTGGTTTGCCGAGATGCACGTCAACTGAGGCAACTATTGCGATTGCTCGGGACCATCCAATGCAGACTCACATCACGGTGGAAACCCTGAGAACGCATATCAGACATTTGGCACGGGCCCCCTATCACCACCTTGCAACACTACCTTCAGACAGGCACCAAGCATCATTCTCAAAAACTATTGTCAAGTACAACGACAAACTTCCCTCGGGCTTCACCGCTGCATCTAAACCATCGATGCCCCCTTGGTGCCTTGTCAGCCCCACAGTCCATCTCAACGTGCCAGGAATCGGGAAAAAGTCTGAGCTGTCGTCGCCTGTGCTGAAACAACTGTCTCTGCTTCTTCTGCACGAGAGGTACGCAGACAGTGCACATATTTATACTGACGGTTCCACAAACATCCAGTGTTCGTCCGGTGCTGCAGTCGTCCCAGAAAGAGGTATTACCATCAGCTTTAGGACTGACCACCCAACGACATCTACATCTGCGGAACTAGCTGCTCTTCGAGCTGCACTTTGTTTTGTCAATCGGGAACCACCTCGACAATGGTCAATTTTCAGCGACTCAAAGGCAGCCCTACAATCTGTACTATCAGCTCTGCGTCGCGGGCCATCTGAACAGCTCGTATTCGATATTAGATGCCTACTCCATACATCACATGAGAAAGGACATCACGTGACATTTCAGTGGCTGCCAAGTCACTGCGGCGTCATCGGAAATGAAGACGCCGATAAAGCCGCTCGGACAGCTCTTGAAGACACACAGGAAGAGGCCATACCACTTTCACGTTCCGACGCAGCCAGCAGACTTCAAGTGCTTGCACAGGAGATCACGCTCTCTCTATGGTGCACACCAAGCAGCCAGACCAACCGCAGCGATCATCAACACGACCTGCCCTCCTTGATGCATCTCTGTATGCCAACCGGACTCCGCCGAAGTGAGGCCACCCTGCTTTATCGCTTATGGCTAGGGGTGGCCTTCACGAAATCTTACTCGTTTCGCATTGGAATGGCCGACAACGCTCTCTGCAATGCCTGTCTTTGCGAGGAGACGCTGAAACACATTCTGTGCGACTGTCCTGAATATAATGTTCAGAGACAGTCCATGGCGTCCGTTCTAGCGCACCTTGACAGTAGACCATTGTCAGTTGCAACCATTTTCACATATCGCCGACTGAAGACATCGCAGCTGAAGGCGACGAAGGGACTACTTCGGTTTATGAAGGATACGGGCTTGGACAAGCGACTGTGACAGTGATGTCACGTACCACACAAGAGTGACAGACTGTAACCAACGATGTGTGTGCCGTGTTATGTGCCCTCTATCTCTTCTCCCCATCTTTCATCCCCCCATCCCCCTCCCATGTGTAGGGTAGCAAACCGGTTAGGCAAAACTGGTTAACCTCCCTGCCTTCCTTCTCCACTTTTTCCTTCCTTCCTTCCTTCTAATGTACTGATTCATTTATAAATCGGCTTACAAAGAAAATCATGTTTATATGGGTACAAATAGACCACGTGTTTCTGAGAAATTGGGGACTTGAGATAAATTATCATTTTTGCATCCGAACTTTATTTATAGTAGAGCCAGAGATTTGAAGCTTCTAACAGGGCGCAATAATGTCTATTCGCGGCAGATTTCCACCATCTATATTTTGATACAGCTGAAATACTGGTGCAAGTGTTGCTTCATTTCTCCACTTAAATCATTCCCATAATATAGCTGCTCGGTTGTAGCATGCTTTGCTTGTTTACAATTTTTCTGTGTATGTTTTATGAAATTTTACCACCAATTTTTTATAACTTCCACGACGCCCCCCTTACTCAGTAACCATCGGGCCCTGCAGGGTACGTTCAAATAAATAAATAAATAAATAAATAAATAAATAAATAAATAAATAAATAAATGGTAATGAGACATTGCTAATTATTACTATGTTATCTGTTATGGCGCAAATTCTAATAATCGTCGGCTGTTGTCAAGTTGGCCAGTAAAAATTATCGCTTTCACTCGAATACATAGCAACCTGAACAGTCATCGCGAAACATGTGCTAGACATACATGGTGATGTAGCAGTTACAATATTCTCCTACACCCTGGTAAGTGAAGTAAAGTATTTCTCTTATGACGCATGATTGCGTCTCGAAATATGGTACATATACTGTACTGCATACAACAGTGAGGTTTTCCGAAGTTCAACGGCAATCTATCGAACAAGAACGCGAAACACGCTCATGCGGGGATAACATTTTCTGGAAATGAATCACTGACGAAAATGATATAAACAAATGTTCACTAAGCAAAGATGAAACTAAACAAGCAGGATTGAGAGCATGTTCCAATTGAGATGGCGATGCATTTATCCATAAAACTCTCAATTCCAGATCGCGTAGCGAAACTACAAAGGCAAATTTACTTTTTTTTTTTTTTTAACAGCGCTGTCGTACAGCTTTATTTGGAAATTTGGTTGACTTTAATGCGATCGATTATGAAAAGGACTCTCTAATCACAGTCTGCGTGCCGGAAAGAAAGACCGATCTGGTGTAACATTTGAATGCAGTCCTGAAAATGTGTAAACACGGAAACTGAGAAAACAAGACAGGGAGCAAGATGTAAAACAAAGCCCAAGTAGAATGCTGGGAACTCCGATATCTATTGATCTGGTAATTACGCCTAATCGAGGCCTATCGACCCGAACAATGCTAACCGGCTCTTTCTTTTTTTTAGCATCGAGAGACATACTATACTAAGCGGTCTGCCACCGATATTAGGGCACCTGTGAGCAACAGATCCCGACTTCATCCGCCCTTCTCTGCCGAGTTCGTTTTCTTCTCCTTTCGTTGTCTCCTCCTCTTCAGTAAGCCACTGACTTTGCAGATATGTTTGTTGTTATTTTAACCATAGCACAATTAACGATACAGGGCACAAGCCGTTCACCGTTAACAGAGCGTCTATTACTTTTTTTGTTTTTTACAAGCAAGTTTTGTTCGCTCGTTTCTGCCATTCCAGTTAGTCGCATTGATTGCGCTCACCCATATACAAGAAAGCTCACAGTTGAGCGAAGCCTGCTGTATCGTCCTCTCGGCAAAAATATGCATGGCAGTACGCTACAAAACAACACAGTCTATCCGATTGTTACGCCAGCATGAGGCATGTAGCATGCCTCAAGTGAAGCGCTTGAAAAGGCTCGCATTACATATAGTATAGTGTTTACAAGGGCCTGGGCATATTTCGGGCCGTGGAAAACCAGCTCCCTAGAACTTTCGAAGGGTTTGGGACCTGTTTTAGACAGCTTAGCTACTCGTATATTGGATTTATGAGTTATATAAATTTTCATTATTCTGTGAAGGTTCTGACACTTTCTTCTACGGCTAATGTACCAGGCACAACTGGCGTTGGCAGTAGCATGTAAATTTCCTTAATATACATCAAACCGTCCTTTCAAATACAGAGATTATAATTGCACGGGCTAAGCGAATTTCCCTGCTCGCTATTAATCAGAAACAATTGCGTCTGCAACGGAAACCTCTGCTTGCGCTCAAAGACGAACGCAACGACTGCCGAGACGAGCGACAGGGTGGCAGCCGACGCAGATTGCACGTTTGGGTGCAAACGCAAGCATTTGTAGACACGTCCCACCGTTCGCGTTCTGCATTCATCACTTTGTGCATCAGCGGCTTCAGATGTTGCCAGCATGGTGATCACGTTCGGCCTAGTTTACACAAACTTCTTCAGCTTGACTGCTTTTCTATTTAGTGCTGTTTGCGCTTATTCTTCTCAGATAGGGCAAGCGTATGGGTACCGTAAGATAAAACGCGGAAGCCGTTCCCACACGTTCCTTGGAACAAGAACGTGTGGCACGTTTCACGCGGCCGTCATGATTGTTCTTACTTTATATATGTTCCTGCTATTTATCCCACTGAGTTTTTGTTCACAGGATGTTCTTCCCCTCGTCATACGCATTTTAATCTGTTACGTTCCACTTTTCGTTTCCATTTCACCCACTGAATCGGTGGTTTCGCTTTCGTACGTGCTTATATATCAAGTTCCGACATGTTTGCGGCCAGAAATGGAATGAAATAGCGTTCCTACTTCCCCCGCTCTGCCAGGAGCAGGAAGGGCACGTTCAGCGCACAGAATGTTATTTCTGCATCAAGAGACAGAGAACGCTCTTATTCGCTCCTACTATTTTCGTATGCTGGTCGACGACCTCTATTGTCCCTGCTTTCTGATGGCCTCCTATCTTCTTTTTGTCACGTGGGTGTCTGCCTGTTTGTTTGTCTGAAATTCTCTCACCACAGCTGCCGCTTGTGACGGCGAGTGTTCGCGGTCGTCAAGGAGATCAGTGCGTGTGTGCGCGCGAGCCACCATGTTTGCTAAGCGAATGTTTACTTCAATTTACACGGCCGATAACACTGCGAACCTTACTTCGTCTAGTTGTGTCTTACTTCGATATCAATGCTTCACCTTTCGGCCGAAAGTGTGAGTTTTTCTTTTTTCTTTTTGAAGACCAGGAAGAATAAAGGCAAGATCTCATTGATTTTAATGTTGAATATGAAACAACTAATAAATTAAGATTACTTTTACGCATTTACAAACATTCAAGCCCTCAAATTGACGAGGCCGGAATTCAGACTCACGCCGTATCTTGTGAGGTCACGCAAGCTGCCCTATCTTGGAGGATGTTGTCCAAGGCTTCCGGTTCTGAAAGCTACCACCCCATTCCGTGTGAAGTTGAGTTACTTCTTTTGTTCCTTTAATGCCTTATATGTTCCATGAGCCAGAAAAGTGCTCTGTCCGCAACGAGTGGTAAAAAAAAGCATCATCATCAGCAGTGATGTCATCAGCGTCTTGTATGACGTCAGTAGTAATACAGAATTAAAGTTAGAACAAGTTAGAAAAAAGTGGTGTAAAGTGAATTAAGGTGAGGTAAAGCGAATTAAAGCAAATTAAAGTGGATTCAGGTGGATTGAAGTGGGTTGAGCAAGATTAAAGTGGATTAAGATGGATTCAGGTTGGTACAAATTAGACCAAGGTGAATTAATGTAGATTAAGGTGAAGTTGTCAAGGACGCATGGCAATATAGGATGTCCCATATCGCGGACGTAAGCTATTAATTAGAGAAGTCATTATGCTTTCACATGAAAATCACGTAAGGACACTTGAGTGACTCACAATTTTTTTTGTTCTTGTCATTTTGATGGAGGAACGCTAGCCACAAGCATTCGTTTATTTCCGATCCAGATGCGCAATTCGCGCTTAAAAAAACGGCAGTTGTTCATCTTAACCATGAAGCTTCATGCATGTTGTATAAAGAGGTTCGCGCGTGAAATGTTGGCAATCCTCAGGATGGCTGTAGATTTTGTTTACGATGCTATCACAGGAGGCAAGACGCTACGAACGAAATTAGTTAAGCACCAATCGGATGGATTATACCCACACGCAAGCTCCAAGCTCTGCAAGGACGCACATGCAGACATGGCACACATCTTGTGGAAATGCAGAGAGATCAGATCAATATATGTAGAGGACAACATAGAACCGGACCTTCTCGAGGAGCGATGGCTAAGCGCTCTGACTAGCTCGGAACTACACGACCAACTATGGGCAATCCAGCGCACCCGGGCAACGGTGGAAAGGCCTCACCGCAAATAATGCCCGGGTGGCCCGAGCCAGTGCTGGCAACTTCGCAGGTCATTTCCTGATTAAAATTTTCCCCTGTGTGGCGTAGGACTGTACGGTGACACTGCGTAAGACTAGGAACGCCTTTGCGGGCTGCGTGACAGTGCCCACAGAAATAGTTCGTGTGTACGTGCGTGTGTGCGCTTAGTTTTTTTTTTCCTTTTTTTATCCTTCTTTCTTTCTGACCTATGGCCTCCACTTGCCCCTCCCCTAGTACAGGGTAGCCCACCGGAGATAATCTCTAGTTAACCTCCCTGTCTTTCCTTTGCCTTTCTCTCTCTCTCTCTCTCTTTCTCCCCGTCCGACACGAATCGAAGAGGCGTTATCATAAAAAAAGAGGGGGGGGGATGGCTGAGCACTCATACGCTCTTTTGCTGCCCCTCCCCGCTCTCACTTCAGGCATGGCGCATGTTGAGTTGGCTGACGAACCTGTTTGCACGGTATACGAAGTCTTCACGGTATACACTGTCGCCCTTGTAGGACTGTCCGGGGAACCGTCCCGCCAGCCACCAAACTTGGTCAAAGTCGCACTCACCCGTAGCGGTACATTTTTAAAGTGGCTGGTGGGCTCTTTGCCCGACTACGCGCAACCTTTGACCGAGCTGATCCCGCAACACAAATTCGCAGAAGACAACTAGCCCTTACCTCGCTTTCCTGCTTTCCTGCTTTCCTGCCCTTCCTCACCTCCGTTCTCTCTCTCTTTGTCTCCCTCTCTGAGACTAAGCGGATGAATCCGGGACGAGGTTCTAGAAATAACGCTTGCTATCCTTTTTTCTGCAAAACAGTGTCCGTCATTGTGTTCGGGCATGATCTTGACGACACTTGTTCGAGGCATATGGAAAATTCTTTCTGGTGAATATTGCCCTTTGAGGGGACGGCGCCCAAAGAAAACAGCAGACTAAAACCAGAATAAAGTTTATTAAGTCCATAGAAGGAAACGAAGTACGAATAAATATACGGAAGCAGGTCTGAGAGGTTTTCCTACAACACTGTAGGAAAACCTCCTGTCGCAGGTTATAAGTAGTCATTACTAAAAGTCATTACTGCGATAAACTTAGTATTTTTAAGGAAATAGTATACCCAGAACTAGGCAAGGAGTACGATAACTATAAGCAATTAACTATACTCTAGAAATAAGTGGCAAACCTAATTCATTGAGTAAGAAAACATTTTTTTTTAAGCATTCCAAGTGATGAACAGTGTTTAATGTCGGTTGATCCGTTATGGCAGTCCAGTAGCGGTGGCGCGGCGCTGCTGAACTCAAAGTCGCGGGTTCAATTCCTGCCGCGGCGGCGGCGCCTTCCAATGACATCAAAATGCGGAAACACTCATAATAATTTAGGTGCACGTAAAGAACCCTAGGTGGTCTAAATTAACCCGGAATCTCCCACTACGGCAGGCTTCATAGTCGAGTCGTGGTTCTAGCACGTAAAACTCCAAAATTTAATTTAATGTAATATTTAAAGAGAACGACACACTTAAAGAAAAGTAGGGATGCTAACCAGACGCGTTCCTGTTTGCTACACTGCGCCAGGGGAACAATATTAAGGGATGAACAGAAAGGAAGGAAGACAGAAATAAAAGAAAGGTGAAGAGAAGCACTAGCAGTGATGACACATATGGCTAGCCATCGCGTCTACAATCTGTCATTGAGGTCAATTGTCTTCATCAACACGTCCAGCCGACGTGCTTCGACGTCTGCGGGGAAACCCGCACCTCTGTCAGTTCCGCAAGGTATCGTCCTAGATTAATTCTCTTCATCCTCCATATTAGCGACATCGTTATCATCGGCCTGAAACTCAGCGTCGCAAGTCACGGCAACGTTCCAGCTCGCCTGCCTCAGTTGAGTTCATTGCCCTGTTCTCCAAAAAAAAATGTCACCAATTCGGCACCTGACACTGGTTGAGCTGGCCTAAGCAACAGGGCAAGCAACTAACGGGAGAACACCATTGACATCCCAAATCGCCAGGAGGACCAAAAGTCTGCGGCGAACACTCAGACACTGGCACCCCCGTGGGTGAAGGCACAGTCTGAGACGACTCTGACAACCATGCGCGAAACCACGAGGAGTAGACAACCTTGTTTGTGCAAAATGCACATTGCAAAATTATAAACTCGCCGCCACTTACTGTCAATAATGCACCAGTTAAATACGTGTAATCGTTCAAGACGCAAGGCGTTTATTTTTCTGGTGCATTATCTTGGAATGCTCCCGTCTTGGAATGCTCCCGAATGCTCCAATTTCTCATCAGCCAATTGTCTTGCACTGTCGGCTTCATGCAGCGTTACTGCAGGAATTTTCCACCGTTAGTAAATGTTGTATACTACAACTCATAATTCTCTACCGTTCTAGTTAGGCGCATTGTCAATGCGATGACAACGGCTGAAAACATAAATAAACTTTTAATTCGTGCAAAAACATCTCACTCGCATAGTGCGTAAAATGCCGTATGTTGTTGTAAAGTGCGCAACTGTTCAAGAAAATGATCAACGTTAATGTGGTTTCACTTTATGATTTCAAGCTGTCTCGCTCCCACGCAATATGTGCCAAAAAGAAAAACAGCACATTATGAACCCTTTCAAGGCTTGAAATAATGGAATTACGTATGCTTCCCGCCGTCCTGAAGGACGGGCTGTCAATCGTTGCCGTACAAATTATGGGAAGCAGAAGCTACGACATCGGCTCGCTATCTTGCTAAATGAACTTCAAAATAAGGGCGCTTAGAGACATACTTATGAGGACTATGTTAAATGGAAAACGGCAGTGATTCCTCGTTTGTTTCTCGCGAAGGCTTTTTTAGCAGTTTTCTGACCAGACGCCTAATGTGATGCATATTGTGCATGCACTCCATTCTTTCCAGAAGAGGGTTATAGCGCCGAAAAAACACAACACACAGCAAGCGAGACGGGACAGGCGCAACTTCCAACTGTTTATTCACCGCGTATGCGAATGAATATAAGGTCAAACAAAGATGGGTAGCAAGAACCACACATGCGCACAAGGTTTTTACAAAAAGCGGATAAAGATAGGTGAGGTACACACGTATCTCACGCCCGTGTATCTAAAAAGGCAGTTTCATTCTTATAAATGGAGATAGATGGGGCGCTAACACAATCGCTACAGTTTCTTTGAATATAGTAGGCCTCCAACAGTTCACGGGCTGTCTGGTCCTTACTTCTGCTTAAAACCTTTGCTTCTTTCAGCCTTGCCACACACTTAATCTTCCTTTCTTCTCCGCAGGCTTTACAATGATGCGGCAGATGAGAACCAGTACCATTTTTTAAATCGCGATTATGTTCCGCTAATCGGTCATTAATACAACGTCCGGTTTGTCCGATGTACTTCTTTCCACATGTGAGAGGTATCTGATATACGACACCCACGGCACATTTAACAAGTGGGGCTGTATGTCTCTTTTTACAGTCAGTTTTTTTTACCTTGTTGGGATCAGTTTTCACGCACAAGCCAGCCAGTTTCTTTGGGGCAGAAAAAACTACAGGAACCTTATATTTTGTCGCTACATGCTTCAAATTGTGCGCTACCTTATGGGTGTACGGGATGACAACCGGTCTATTTTTGCTTTTGGGGACGTCATCTTGGTCGCCCCTCTTTGTACTTTCTTTTTTCAATTTTCTCAGCAAGGCTTCCGCTACTCCGGTTAAAATCGAGGTTGGAAAGCCTGCTTTTTCCAACTTCCGAATCTGGGTGTTAAAGCTTTCCTCTGCCTTATGGCAACAAGATTTCTTCAGCGACGCTTCCAGGCACATCTGAGCAATGGCGCGCTTTACTGTCTTTGAATGGGATGAATCATAAGGCATTAGTTCTTTTTGTGCGCGAGGGCGATACATCCAGCAAAAGCTTTGGTCATTAAGGGTGATGTCAACGTCTAAAAGCTGCAATCTGTTGCCTTGGGCAAGCTCATGGGTGAAGTCTAAACCTTTTCCAAGTAGTTTAAAACCAGATAAAACTTCTTCCACTATTTGTGGGTAAGATGAGGAAACCTGTTTCTTTAAAATAATTAAAAAATCGTCAACGTATCTAAAAGTTTTCAGCACTTTGGCTTCGTCGAAAGTATCTGCCAGTGACCTGTCCATCTGCGCGAGAAAGATGTTACATAGCACTGGAGCGACGCAGGAACCAATGCAAATTCCTTTTTTCTGAACAAACAGCTGGTCTTCAAATAATACCACCGTGCAAGACAAGTAATACTCTAACAATGCCAAGAAATTCGCAACAGAAACACCGGCAGTGTTCTGGAAGGAAATCGCCCCATTCTTTTCAATGCACGACTGTACAGCGGCTAACAACTCAGTCTGTGGGATAGAATAGAACAGGTCAACAACGTCAATGGAAAACATATAACCTGAAGACTTATTGTCATTCAAAAATTTAACAACATCAAGAGAGTTCCTGCAAGAGAATGGGTCTTCGACATCTAACCCATTAAGTTGCCTTAGCAGGAAACCACTAACATGGCTCTGCCAAGCCCCTCTTTCACTCACGATACATCTGAACGGGATTTGTTCCTTATGGGTTTTTGCAGTGAAAAACACGTGCAAGCTATTTCCTTTACAAAGCCGAATACCTTTAGCAATTCTGTCCAAGCCAATACTTTCACACAGAGAAACCGCATTAGATTTCAGCTTCCCCAGATTAACCACAGTCTTCCGGAAATTCCTGTGCACAGCTTCTTGAGCCTTCTCGTTGAACATACCAGACGGAATGATGACGAATCCGCCCTGCTTGTCCGCTTGGGTGAGTCGCAGCTTCTGGTCGGCGAAGAACTCGACGACTCTTTTGGTGGTCGACTCATGTCTAGCTCCGTTGATGGGCGCGGTCCTGTTGAGGCTGTCCACGCCATCTAGCAAGCACCTTTCCTGGTCCTCTGGGTCAGCTTTACCGGCAATCCTTCGATTCAAGGAAAGTAGCTCATGCCCTGGAATCCTAGGCTCGATGCTGTACTTCGGGCCCTTCCTAAGGATGGCAACTACATCATCCGGGATACTAGTACCCCCCAGAACCCTGAGCGCCATGCTGCTGTCTTGGTTTCCTCTTCCAACACATTTTGTTAGTACCGGCAATGTCTTTTTCCACATGAATTCACTAGTTTGGGCGGCCAGCCGCCTGAAGGACTGAAGTTTCACGCCTGCAATGTTCGCAGAGTTCTGGGAAAAACATATCCATTGCAGCCAATCGTACAGAAGACGTACCTGACGCCAGAGTTCTGCGCGTAAAATTCGGCATATCCTTTTGACGTGGCCAAGTGAAGGTCTGGTAGAACCAAACAGGCAGGAGATCTCGTGTGGGACTAGGCCTTTTCTTATGCAGAATCTCATCTTCCTAGCGCGGCAGGAGATGAGGGCAATATGGCTGACTAACACTGAAAGAGGCGGCGGTCTTGCAGAATTGCACCATTCTCTTTGTTCGCCTTGTTTGAAAGCTGTTAAAGTTGCGTGTGTTAGCTGCACGTTAGAGTAATTGTTTTATATTGTACCACTTCACCAGTGTACCGTTCTTTATTATGGCTATATACCTGTCATGTTTGTTGCCGTGGTGTCAAGGGGGCATTGATCTCGTCAAGCCACTAAATTTAGTAGCTTTTAATGAGTGTGCCTTTGCATTGAAGTAAAGGAAAAATAAAGCTACTAAATAAACTACAGTAATACCCGCGTCGCCTTCTAAGCCCGTGACGAGTAAGTCTGTGGCCCAAGAATATATTTCTCTGAATATGGTCAATGATATAGCTCGTTTAACACAATCCGCACAACGCCACATTCGGCGTCATAATGGGGTCAAAAACACAATACGGGTAAAGCTCTCTCTTCAGATTTCTAAGAGTCACACATGACTGTCTCTGACATTCAAATAAGGCATGAGTAGGGTTTCGTAAATGTCAGCCCTAACCAGAAGTGACACAGTGAAGTTGCATCGCAGTGGAATAAGCACGATGGCATTTGCAACTTCCACGAAGGGCCACGTACGTGGAGGCGACAGTTCCAGTTACTCGGGGTGTCCTAGGGCGCCTGCGTCTTCGTGTGAGCAAGCAAACAAAAACCGCTCGTTGCGTCTGTCGTTGACAAGGGTACGGGAACTGTCTGGGTTCCTTTATGGAGCGATTTGTCTTCATCATCAGCGCGGTAGTTACCGACGATGCCGCAGCGAATCGGCGGCAATTGGAAGATGTCATGTCAATTAAGATGGCTTAATGGTGAAGTTTTCTTATTTCTGATACCACTTGTTCACGAGTCCAAAAACAGCCCCTGTGGAGCTGTTGGCAGAGACCGATCTGTCGTTGTAAATGTGTGTTCCTTGTCCGTACGAACTGTTTAATATTAAAGGTATCAGTCGTGGGATCCCTGTTTGATGAGCGGTCATCTTTGTAGCTCTAGGAATCGTCAGGCGTACTCATAGCGTTCGTAGGCTCCACTTGCGGAACAGGAACCTTGCTGATGATGTAAAAGTATGCGTAATGCAGCTTTAATGAGTTAAAACACGTTCTGAACATATGCCTTCAGAACTCTGCACCGGCAAAGCAGCAATACAGTGATTTGGAAGCTCGACCGAGATGTCGAATGTGCGATCTGGGTTTCTCAACGTTAGCCTAAGTTGGAATCGGAAAGTCTCTAGCGATCATGATAGTTGCACGGGTTGAGGCACGTGGTGGTCGAACCTGGGGCACCTATCGACACGCGTCCAGTACCTGATTTTGCACACTCTCGTGGGTGCTAACACTCGTTTAGCCTGTATTGGCCAGAACCGGCGAGCTGTAACGTAAATATCCCAGAAAACAAAGCACTGACGTGTACAACGCTTTTCCCGCATGTAAACTCTAGTACGTCAACAATCAATGGTAGTCTCTTCTTGAGGTAGAATTAGTTCCATCTCCATGAATGGTGAGTGGAAATACACAAGAAGCGATGAGCCCTTTGATACGAAATAGCTTGGCCGTTGATAGAGACAGAACTCGGTGTTATTTTCTTGCGCGCAAGTGCAATTAACGCACATATTTCCGTGGAGACACTAAAATATTGTTTGCGGAGACAGTAACAAGTTAAGGGTGGCGGCCCGCTGGATCCTTGCTTGCGATTGAAGGCGGGTCACTGCAGAAGAACAAAGACAACTATCGTCCGTGTTCGTTGATAGGTGACCTGTGTTGGGTAAATGTTCAGCAAGGCTGGCAATAATAGTAAAACCAAGAAGGGCACAATACCTTACCCTATAATAGTAGAGTAGTTGGCAGTGGAGCTGTATTTGCTCCCACTTTCAACTCGATACATCAAAATAACCTGACTCAATCTATTAGTTAGCGCGTCCGTTTGATCTCAGAGTATGGGGCAGGAAGAAATATATGGATGGAAACAACTTTATTTTGAATCCGGCAAATTTGACGATATATTATCACCGCTATGCCCACGCTTCTGCAGGCTAGCGTGAAACTGCATGGATGTCAGTGCAGTTTCACGTCTCTTTCCTATCAGACTGCGTACGGAACAGCAGCGATCAATTCATCTTGCGCAAAGGGTCACGCAAAAGGAAATTCCCAAGGGAACGTGTAGAATGTGCGGGCCAGTGTGCACGTAGAAGTCTGTACATTATTATTGCTCACAAGAGCAACCGCAAAATATTAAATGTTGTTTAAGACGAATAGCGCTTCTTTACATGCGGTTATTTTCTGAGCTCAGCCTGTGGTTCTTCCAATATGCCAATTTAGGAGTACTCGAGGTGGTTCATTTAGAGAACTTCTGGGAAATATATGTTCTGGGAACCCTATTTATATGCCGTCATTTGTTACCGCATTCCGCGAGTGGTCATTACTGCGGGAGTATGTGTAATCGTGCCAGTAACTACGATAATTTGAGGGCATCAAACTCCAGATAATTCAGCAGTGGTCTTATGTAAGATAAAGTTCACGAACGTGACACCTGCGATTTGAGTTTGTAACTGTTATTTTCGTTGTTGTTTTTTCCCTCTTTTCGCCTTTCCCAGGAAGCAGCGAACCAACTATCGCTGTAGTCGACCCCACTGCGAAACTGATAGTGAGGAATGAATGGGATCGGATGGACAGGATGTTTACAAAACACAGTGAACTCCGGACAGACGAAACTTGCTCATATGGTAATGCCAGATAAACGGAACTCAGACGTCAACTTTGGTTAGCCGCCCATAGACACAATGACAACAAACTTTGGTTAAAGAGAACCTGTTTTTGTGGTGCTCTTGTAAAACGGAAGTTTAACCAAAACTGCCGCCTACCTCATCAGCGTGTGTAACTGTAAGTGTACATGTAAACATGTGCAACAAACATGTAAAATATTGAAGAATATCCAATCCATCAGGTGGTAGCTGCGGGAAATATAATGCAAAAAAAAAGATGTCGAAGTTGCAGTTTCGTTTTCGTCATAACAACTTTGCTAGGGAAGTAATTGCCTCTGAGAAGAAAGGCAGCACTACGCAAGAAACAGGATCGTGTAGTCAGGCTGTCATTACTTCTTTACACACACACCGCCAGGAATAAGAGACCTCAAGCAATACGGTTGTTATCTGATCGGAAGAGAGTTGAAAATATCGGAGAAGTTCGTGTCGAAAACATAGACGTGACTGTATCCGTGCATGCTGCAGTTTTAGACCAGACAGCAAGAGATGCAGCTGAAAGCCTGAAGCGCTATTTTGAAAGCCAGTACTGCGCAAGATTATTGGAAAATTTTTCGCACCTCCCTCCCCCCCCCCCCCCAGCCTTGCAAAATACATCTACAACATTAGAAGCAGGGCGTTGTAAACTTTAAAGAATGACATGCGCCAATTTCACACTTTTACATGAAAAATTCAGGGTTCTATAGAACAATATGCAGCAAATGTGTGAACTAATACGCCGGCTAAGTATTATTCAACCTCTATTTCGCTGAGCGCTTCGCTGACAACGTGCACAACTACCGTCTTAACTCGCTTGATGCGACTGATGTCGTGCTCACTGATATTACCAACCTTCAAACGACGCACCTTTCACCACTAAAATCAGGTAATTGAATCACGGTCACAAAATTTGTCGTGTAGTCCCACTAGCGGGAGGTACGCGGCAGCGATCCCCAGGCTGTTGCAAACGAGCTGCGATGGCGTGTCCTTCACCATCATCGCGTTACTTCCGCAGTCTTCGCCGTGCTTCTCGTGCGTTCACGTGAGATCACTTGCCCGCACCGTGTTCTGGTTCTGCAGCGGCACCCAGTAACCTCTACGCAAAGCAAACGCTCATCACTTATTGAATTTATTTATTTATTTATTTATTTATTTATTTATTTATTTATTTATTTATTTATTTATTTATTTATAAACTTTAAATCATGGCAGCAAGTGCAGTATGTCACCGGCTTCTCCGTAACGCTAACGAATTCCGGAGCTAAATTTACGTGCCAGAACCACAATATGATTATGAGACACACTGTAGTCGGGTACTATGGATTAATTTTGGCCACTCAGAGTTCATTAACATGTACCTCAACCTAATCACACGAGTGCTTTTTCTTTGTCATTTCGCCTCCATCGAAAGGTGGCCCCCGCGGCCTACGTCGAAACCGTGACCTCGAGCTTGCCAGCGCGTCGCCGTAGGGACTATATGCTACCTGGGTGGGTTTTTTTTTCCACAACATTAAATTGTAAAATTAATTATGGATAATATGCTAACCTGAGCACTTTCGCTATGTGATGTAGACGCAAAGCAAGTAGCTTAGTCGTGTTGCCCATTAGGTTCTCGTTCGCAAGTACTCATTTGGGGACTCAGTATGAACTCAGGGCCAGGCGCCTCTCGATATGAACCACTTGTCGCGAGGTGTAGCTAACGCTGGAAATCGAACGGTTAAGTGCAGTGTGTGCGTTCGTTCCTCCCTCGTCGTGATCCGTTTCGGCGCCGAGAAAGAAAGCTTTCGGCATTACATTAACGCCGTAATATATTCGCTTTGGCGGGGCGCGACAAGAACACGGGAGCGCGCAAGAACTCGTATCCTATTGCACGCAACGCCCGCTTGTCGCGAGCGAGTTGGGTAAATGGCGACCAAAGGCGGGCTAATTACGTGTAACAGTGAATACTGGAACCCCGAGTGTCACAGGGGAACTTCCCTCGAGCGAAAACAACAAAGCGTATGACAACGAGGAAGACAAACAGGAAAGTGCGCCCTCATAGTTAAAGCAACACCTGGCGCATAATGGAGGCGAGGCGTTGTCACGCAGTCGCAGAAGTACTTATGAACAAGCGTTTAGATTGAGGACGCCAGGATAGCAGTTTTAGGAGGAGACGGCGCTATAGCTGAGCGACGCTTAATTAACTGCGCCTCTCGTGGCGTTTCGTGCAGCACCGGCAAGAGTTGTGTAGCAAACAATGTTCCCGCCAACTCACCATATGCTGCCTTATACGGTGGCAGACGCCGGCAGGCTGCGTTATTTAAGCACGCGTGGCAGCTTAAGAAACGTCGCGGAATAACTGGCGCTTCGCCGTGCTGACAGGGCGAGTGCGTGTGGCTTAAACGGCATCCGAGGTACGAAAAGTTCGCTGCAGTGTTGTGCTTTGCACGTTTGCTGCGTGAATTGATGAGTTTCCTAGCATCGAGTAAGGGAGCAAATTTCGCTTACTTGTCGCTTGAAATTATTCTCTCGAGAATTGCATTATGGGGAACCTTCAAAGGCTTATAATCCTTAATATGTAAACGCAGGAGAACCGTGCCGAGCTGACGGTTAACTCTCGTACTTTTTACGATGCTCCCTTGTTGGTGTCGAGAGCCGCACTTGTGGTGGGGTTTTGAACGTTTAGCTACGTAATGATGGCCTGTAGGGTAATCCAGTGTTGCACTCCAAAGCCCTGTTCAACTGTTCACAGAATAATATTCACTACCGGAGAGAGGGGCCAAGAAAAAGAGAAGGCAGGGATGTTGATCATAGAAGCATCTGGTTGGCTACGCTATGCTGAGGGAGGGCAAAGGGGCAAATAGGAATATGAAAGAAAGAGAGGAAATACGCGGTGAGTGTATAAACGCGCGCAGACAGCACGATCTATTCAAAGCCGCTTGCACATGCAGGTCGCTTAAAAAAATAACATTAAAGCGCCTTCCCTGACATCCCGGACTATGATTGGTGGGGACGATATTTCATTCATCTATTGAATATCTATCGATATTTCAACATCTTGCGATGGTGTCTCCTAACTACAAAGAGCACTAACAGATGCCTCGAGTTGGTGCAGTCTGAATGGGCGTCGCAGTTGCGGCGTGTATGTGAACGCGCTTTATATTTGCGGTGATCTAATCGGCTGCCGAGAGTCTGCGAACCAGACGGTGAAGACGTCTCACAGCGCCTGTCCTACAAAGTGAACTCGGGACGCAATGCCTTTCTTGGAGTGATATTCGAGCAGTCTTTCTGCGTCATCATTTGCAATCATCTTCGAGTGACCGCGTAACCACCGAAAGAAATATCGCCATTTTTTCTTTCACGGGGTGGGGAAGTTCCACAATTTCACACGTGAACTGGTCTATTATTAATGGAATGCCGCCAAGCCATTATGATAGGGTCACGGGAATGAACACGTTAAATTAGATAACGTGGAGAAACGTGCGGTGAAACATTGCAGCTACATCCTGCACCAAAGGAATACAGAGAGAGAAAGAGAGATACAAGCTTTAATGATGTGCTGAAGTCTTTAGCCTGGCTCATCACCTAGCATGCTATTCCAGGTGCTGTTAGATAATTATAATGTACACAGTCATGACGTGAAGAAAAAAAGCAAATACAGTCACACCCTCACGCGAGCACATATACAATGGAGATATTTAGAAAGTTTCATTAAAGCACATGGCCCTCGGGGACATCAGCAGCCCTTTCATGCACAACGTGCAGGTGGTGCTTTGCCACGGGCCGAGAATGCTCCGCATTTTCAAGCTTGAGTCCCGTTGTAAATTTGAAGGTGGCAAAGACTGCCGCCTTCAAACTCTGTCTCTCTAGCAAGTATCGGCAGCAGTCACCCCGAACATGTTCCAGGTCTTCAGGGACGTTGCACACAAAGCACATTAGTGAGTCCGCCAGTCCAATGTTGCACGTGGAGAACGTAGTTCGTGAAGGCCAGGTTGAGCCCGATGTAGTGAAAGCGTGTTTGGTCTTGCTTATTGAGGCTTCGCGTTATACAAAATTCATAAGATGAATCCATTTTACAAATGGGTCCGTCCTGATAAAGTGCATCACTCCAGAGGGATCGCTGCAAGCGCCAAGCGTTGGTGGATACCATTGTCGCTGCGTATTTTCCCGAGTCAGGTATCATGACCGATTCTCGCGAAGTGTCATATGCAAAGTTGTCAGTCAACCTGGGCGTTGCCTTGCATGCGGCAGTGGTCGAGTAATCACTGCAAGGAAACATTGTGTTGCGGTTCACAGGTTTTGATGCATAGGGGTCTGATGTCCATGACGAGTCGTTCTCGCTTGCGTGGCTACTTCAGGGATTACGGTGCAACTCGTGAGTCGGAGAATATGACTCAAGACGTAGCTCCAGGCACTAAGCAAACAAACGCTTCCGGCATTATAGCTAGTTCAGTGACTGTAGCTGAAGTGCGGTAAAATCACAGCTAAAGAATCCTTTCAAATATGGCTTCGGAAAACATTTTTGGCAGTAGTGAGATGCTGCTAAGCGTGGATATCTTCGGAGAGAAACTTCTTTGTTCTCTTATGGAAACATCTACTTTTACGCTGCAGGGTTTCATTCATCCAATGGAGGTGAAATGCGAAAACACCCGTGTACTTAGATTTAGGTGCACGTGAAAGAACTCCAGGTGGTCAAAATTTCCGGAGTCCTCCACTACGGCGTGCCTCATAATCAGAAAATGGTTTTAAGACGTAAAACCCGATTATTCTTTTTTTTTTTTTTAGTCAACACTCGCCAATATATTATTTGAGCTTAATATTGCCGTAGTGCTAGAGCTATTGCAGATTCAGCTTTCTCACCTGTAACATTGTGTAAAATGTTGCGAGGTAAAAGAAAGTGAAATTAGACAAGATAATATACGCAGGAGGTGCTTAACTCGTAAATGGCTTTATTCAATATGGAAGGCATGTGCCGTGCTTTATTATTCAGGTACTCTGCACAGTACGGGATGATGAGAATGGCAAAAAGAGTAAAGTGACCTAATACAGTTAAACATGACCTCATTACAGTTAAACAGCTTGTATATGCAACCCACAGCGGATACAGTCAGATGAAAACGTCGCAAGGTGATCAGCTAACCTGAATGCGTCCGTAGTTTCATCACGACCGTCATGCGTGAGACATGAAACATAGGTTCACCTAGCATTTAGTCGTCGTTTTCTCTGCCCAAGCTTTTCATTTGATATGGTGAGAGGATAATGGCGCTTAAGTCCGGTTATATTTTCTTGCTTTTACAATTGCCATTTTTCAGCAGTCTATGCTCTGTGCTGCTGCGCAAGTTTCAATAGCTTGGTTTGGGACGAGCTTCGCTCATTGACTTCTCGTTATCAATAGTTCGAGCTTAAGACACTGCGAAGCCTGCAAAGCTGTTGTGGAATTTTTCTCATCCGTGGGACTCGACTGTAACCAGTACTAATCTTATATGCATAATGTGCTGTCTCTAAGTCATTGTGCTTTCTCTCTTCTTTTTTGCGTTCTTTCATATCCTTTCATATCCTTTCTTCAAGAAAGTGGGTGTGGTGTCCCACCAACAAGACAGTCCCTAAGTTGATTTTGTTTCCATTTTGTGGATCATTTATGTGATTTCAAGCAACCATTTCATCCTCATGCATATTGCCGTACTCGGCTGGTGCCGAATGTGTAAAGCAACAGTGGTAGCAGATCATGGGTGCATTAGATTCTACATTGACCGCCTGTTGTCTCCATCGCAGTACGAGACTAGCCTAAAGCATCAAGCGAAACCAGACAAAGGCAGGCCGGAAACAAACGTAGGAGACCGAGACGAATCACCAGACGACAGGCACGCCTCCACGTCAGGCAAAACGCAGCGACAGCGGGAAAGTTCTGACGTGGTTGGAATACAATACGACATTCTATACGGTTGAGCTCCTTTGGATCTTTTTCTTTCGCACACTAGCCTTTCATTTGTTCAGTTTCTTACGCGCGCGTGCGTGCGTGCGTGCGTGCGTGTGTGCGTGTGTGCGTGTGTGCGTGTGTGCGTGTGTGCGTGTGTGCGTGTGTGTGTGTGTGTGTGTGTGTGTGTGTGTGTGTGTGTGTGTGTGTGTGTGTGTGTGTGTGTGTGTGTGTGTGTGTGTGTGTGCGTGCGTGCGCGCGTGTGCGCGGGCGTGTGCGCGGGCGTGCGTGCGTGCGTGCGTGCGTGTGTTTAACAATGCTACAATTCAGCAAGCGCAATTCAATTTATATTATCATTATCCAACCACACCAGCAACAACACCAACGTTTCAGGCCACATGGTATACAATATCAACTTTCAGAGTATACTTGGACGGTTCACTGCACAAGAATATGTCATTGTAGTGGAAGAACTAACTAGGTAGTTGAGGGGCACTTCCTATCTTTCTGACGACGTTAGTGCAAGTAATATTACTGATTATATAACACTTTGTAATGCTTTCGCTCAATTATTTAGTAATTGAAGGAAGCCCGTTGGTTATTGTTAGTTTGTTATCGTTAACACCAGGAAGCAGACAGGAAGAGCAAGTGGCTGCTCTTCAATGCGTTCTGAAAAGGGTTAGTATTTAAGAGCACGTGTAGAATGTTGCCACACATTAGAGTGAAAATAAAATAAAATGACACGCACACCGCACGCGACAGACACTGCAACGTACACACAACCCACCAGAGGATGCCACATACAGATTAAAGATTGCGCCGTTACCCGCTTTTAAGTTCACGTATTACGTGACGCTTGTAGTTGAATTGACGCTGCACATCCACCGCCACAGCCGCAAGTGGCACTGGCTAACACTGCCATTGCTTGATATCATACGCAAATACCGGAGAAAGTGGGCGGGGGAATGGCGGCGCATTACCTTAATTGTAAAGCACCGCACGCATAATGGGGAAAATGTGGGTTTCGTTTCCCACTGCGGCAAAGTGTTCTTGCTTTCAATTTAATTTTACCTTTCCTTATTATGTTTCATAGCCCGTTTGCTTCACGCAAGTGAAAGCAACAAAAACATCTGGCAGTTTTGGCCCGAAGGGCGAGTCATTGACAGCGAAAGCAAGGTTTAGCGTCGCGCTTGAATTCAGCGGATGGTGGTCAAACTACACGCGGTGGAATCATGTTGGCTCGACGTAGCACGCGAGGCCGTCGTACGGCATTTTGCAGGAGGAACAGCGCTCTGGAAGCCATGTGCCAGGCGTCTCACAACGCTGGCGTGATTAGGAGCGCCACCAGTGGCGTTTCGCGCGTCGCACCTCGATGGCGCACGACATGAGACGGACGGTAAATCGTAGCGGTTAGCCAGTACCTAGTCAAATTTTAGATAGCGTTAGCTGGGCGTTTACTGTCCGTTCCACCCAGACCAGTGCGTACGCTCGGCAGCTGAGCAGGAAGCGCCAGCGTGCCTATAGCACGCCTTCGCACAGCGGCTGTGCATGCAGCGAAGGTCAGAGCACTGCCCTGGCTCCACCACCAAACCGACTGAGCAGAGCGTTGTCGGTACGTCTACGTCGCTTCGTCGTTGTTGCCGCCAAACCTACTCCATTTTCCTGGGGACCCTCTATCCCTCCGTGCGCGACGGGCGCATGCGCCGTCGTTAGCTGGGCAGCACGACGACGCCGACGCCAATGACGACGACAACGCCCCTCGGTCTTTGTACAACTGTTATAACAATAAAATATAGCCCTACCCTTCATTTCCATATCACATACTAATAAAGTACATCTAATTCAAACCATTGTCCCTGACAAAGGTAAAAAACGCCCTGCCTGCTCGGGATGCACTGGCAGCGATAGTTCATTGGCCAAGAAGAAAACCTCTCTGTGCAACCCGTCCGCGACATAAATGGCAAGAACTGGCAGCATAACTGGCCATGAGTGCGGTCAAAATGGTCGGGTGGTATATTTTAAACCACTGCAAACAATTTTATAAGATGGGGATGCCGTAAAACAGAAGAAGCGGAAGTAAATTTTTTTTTTTTTAGAAGCAACCCACTTGCCTTGATTAAGGATATGACGAGAGCAAGAAACATAACAAGTCAGGAGGCATAAAACCAGGACTCTTTAACGACCAGCCGTTCGCCGCCGACCTATATATCAACGAAGGACTCCATTTAGCTTCGGAAGACGCTTTTAGTGTCAGGCTACGCGGGTGGTTCGCGAAGAAGTCCCTACGCTTAGCGCAAGAGAAAAAGAGTTTTATCTTTGTATCGCACATGTATACAGTTATCTTCTTTCTTTATATAGAGTGTGTCTTTCATGTCTTTCTTCTTTCTTTTTCTTGTTTTACAGATGAAAAATAAGAAGCCTAAAGCTCCGCACCAGATGCATGTAGCGGCAGACATGTGCAGTCGGCGTAATATAGTGGTCAGTTAAGATCGTGACCTCTCTTCTGCCTCTCTCCTCGGTGAATGGATGAAAAATCTTCCCTCTTTTTGCCTCGTTGGCCATAATGACACGCTGCGCTGCGAGGCCAGGGCTAAAACTAATGGAGCGAGCTCGCGTAATGGTGTGCTCTGCATTTTCCGGTTGCTTCTTCTTCCGCTCACTGGCGGTTCGCGTTCATTTTATTTCGCAAGAAGCATAAGCAAACTTCAGTGACAATGAAGTGTAGTGCACGGGGACGTCGATTCTTTGCATGCAGCACAAAAGACATTCATTAGGCAAAGAAAGTGAGCTGCGGCAACTACGCACGAGTCCCAAATTGTCACTGTATCTTTTTTTCTATTTTTCCGCATAACGTTTTGCATCATCGATAAAAAAAATTTTAATGAATAAGAAGATAGTCGTCTTGCTACTGTGCTAGCGCATAGTAAATGCCTAGAAATTTGGCCGCGCAATCTGGGTGGTCGCCGCTTCCTGTGTAGACTAGAACTACTCTCAAGGGCCTGCAGCATTCGACGTATGTTTACGAATAAAGTATTTTGAACATGTTCAGCACTCGGAAGTAACAAATAATATTAACAACTGTCTCAAGGGTAGTTCTTGACTCGCTCGGGGAATCGATTAGGCGCACCCCTTAGGCCATCCCCTTGTTACACGTCAAGCAAGCAGTAACGTTCATTATACAGCATAGTCGCTTCCTTGATATTAATCTAAAGGGATAAGCCATTACAGTATCTTTCATATAAAAAAATATTAAAAACATAATGTACTCTTAGAAGCAAAAGAGCTTTCCTCTAACCAGGAACTTCCAGGCCGACAGGCCAACAAGGCTAGCGGCTTTTTGATAAACACTTCCCCGTCACTCTTGAATAATTTACTATGTGCTTTCGAACACGTCAAAAATGAGGAAGGCATGGCGTAGTTTTGATATAAATGCCCGTATAGACAACAAAAAATGCACCTAATTTTGATGCCTTGATCTGGGTGAGCTAATCAGAAGCAGGAATTCTTTGAAACGACCAGTATTTCATGGCCGAATTCATTACATGCTTTTTTTTTCATTTTGGCGGGATTCCTGAAGCAAGGGCCCTTTCTGGCTAGAAATGCACCGGTTTACTTATCTACCTGTACGCAACACCATGGTAAACACTAAAACGAAAGTGTCAGATACGGACTCAAGAGCCGGCCTTTTGTGAAAGCGCGAAGAATGCACTTTCCACGACTTCTTCCTCTCTTACTGGCAATGTATATTGCGCAGGCAAGACTACATGGTTAGGCACAATCATATAAAAGAGAAACTAAAGGGAAACGCTTGTAAAAACCTCATCGTGAGGGAGCTTTAGGATGGGCAAACAGCAGCATGGCGCCGCCGTCAACCGATTTCAACGACCCTGTTCGGACCGCAGCAGTTCAGGTGAGTAAAAACAAGAGAAATAGAAGTGATCTTCGCTAGGATATAAGCAATGAGTTTTCAACTGGTGTTTACTTTACGCTTACATACGAGCGCTAAAATTTACACTTACTTAAGGCTACCTAAATCAATGCAAATGTAAAGTGCGACAAGCACACTGTAAGGTCTGATTCCAATATTCATAGTGTGCAGTTCCCTTGTGCGCCTCTATAGAGTCAGCATTTGTGTGCATGTAACAGCTTTGTGAGCATCATATCGAGTTGAGGCACGGTCTTTTGCAAACAAAGTATTGTTAGGTGCAATACGAGCAAGTTTAGGTCGTCGGAACTTGCTCGGTATAGCACGCAGCGACAACTGTGGAAAAGTTGGACGTTCTAACTGCGAGTGGTGAAACGTTTCGCTATAGCGTCCATAAGCCAGGCAGGAAGGGCTCGGTGCATATCCTTGCCGGTGTAGTGCGACATTAACACACCCGATGCGTAACTTCAGCAACAAGGACCTACGATCCCTTATCTACCTGTTCATTCTGGTGTAAGAGCTTTAGGTGGTGTCGTATAAACAATCTGGCTTGACCAAATTTGCCTAAATTGCCAATAGCTGCAAACAGGTCACCTGTCCAGATGTCACTGTGAGGAACGGAACCTAAGTTTTGATAACCCTACATCTCTGCATAAGAGCGATTGATGACAATTACACCCGCGAACAACTTTCGGTGGTAATGAAGGGAAATCGCTACGGAGGCAAAGCACGCATATGTGAGAGGACTCCAGAAAAAATAGTCCCACATTATCATTAGCGTTATACTTGGTTCGTGAAGAGGAAACATAAACACCTTATTTACAACAGCAACATTAAGACAACATACGTTACTGAGCGTTAAATTTGACTAATGTGTCTGCTTTTCCCTTACGCCTTTGGCTAATTCTGAACCGTTGCAAGTAGAAGCTGCGCCGATTCCCAGTATATGTTCCAAGAAACGGAAAGCGCTGTCAAACTCTGCCGGACTACTTGGCGCAGTAACACGAACGCAGAAGCTGCCCTCCTATAGCTTTCCCTCCATGGGCACAAAAACATTTTCCGTAAGAATTGCTAGCTACGCATAGAAATACCTCCCAAACTCGCATATTTTTACCATATTTGAAAGCATGAATTTCGAAGCTACATGACCGCAAGAGCAAAACCTTGTAGCTTTATTTGCCTAACTTCTCCTTTCTTTCCCTTTTTTTTTCTTTTCCTTTTATTAGGCGTTGTAACAGTGCACTTATACCTTGAGAATGTATTTGGAGTGGGCTTTTACTCGAACGGCTTTGTCGACGGTTGCCACTTAAGGGCTGTTTGCTGGGAGGGCTGCGTCTTCTCTCGCCATTTTTGTTCGTGCCATGTCCACTTAGTGTTCCAACGGCGGAACCGAAAGTTCGCGGAAATCGATTCCTCCGCAGGTTGTTCGTCTTTCATCGCTGTCGGTAAATGGGAATCTTTCGGGCGTGACGAGTTTGCTGGAGCGTGGCATGGCCCAGTGAGCGCCGATCAAGCAACATCCGGGGACGCTGCACAAAGTATACGACATTCTCTTACTCGCTTTACTTTCTTTCTAGCTTTTTCTTTTCCTTTTTCTTTATCGCACAGTGGCGACGAATTTGAAGCCCTGCCAAAAGAACTAGAAGACAATTTTTTTAAACCTACAAGTACGTGGACCAGAAAAGCGCAAACATATTCATCGGGCGCAAACAATATTTTCTCCCTGGTGCTGCTGGAAGGTAATAGCAAAAAACTTAAATATGTTTTTGAGGAGTACACCTAAAAAAAAAAGCAATGATAAACGAGGCCGACATGTAACACCAAAAATAACTAAATTCTGGTATTTCACGTGACAAAACCAGGATATATTACACTCGAACCGCGTTATAGCGAAACGGGATATAACGAAATAATTGATATACCGAAGTAAATGGAATTGCCCTTGAAATCCTCCTAGAGATTCATGTATCTAAAACCTCGTTTTAACGAAGTGAAATTGTCCTGCCAGTGGATATAATCAGCTAGATTCGTCTCCAAAACAAACAAACGATACCCGACCGTGGCGCGCCGCGTACATGGATCCCGTCAGACAGAACACATCTGCCTTTTGGCCTTGTATCCGAGACCCTGTTGTCTGAAATAAAGATTATTATTATTATATTATATTATTATGCATCGCTTTCTACGGGGTTCGGCACTTGTCCGCCGCGGCAATGCAAGACTCTTGCGTCGAACACGTTGCCGAGAAACAGCGGTCTTTCTCACCGCCACGCGTAGCCGCGCATCTACGCACAAGCAGCAGCTCACTGTCGCACATCTCCACTGACCTCTTTCTCTTGCGCGGAACGAAGACAAAGTATCTGCGAGCCAGAATGCTATTTCTCTAGCTCAGCTGTTTTCTCCTAATTTCTGTGTATATCTTTGGAGACCCGCCATGGTTCGTGGCGGGGATGCAAAATAAACGTCCCCGTGCCTCTGACGGGGATGGCGACTTCAGAGGCAGCTGTGTGTAGCGCGACATCTACGGCGGCGACACCAGTGTCTACTCGCTTAGCAGTGAGGACTTCTCTGATGACGCTTTCAAGCTTGTGTGGAGTCGCAATGCGAAACGAAAACACGCCACCAGGACCTCCATGTCTTTGAGCACGCCAACGGTAGGGCCCCCCAAGTCGGAATATTGCAGTCAGTACGATTCTATTTGTACCGAAACTCGCTACCGACAACCTGAGGCACCTCAACAGACAGTCTGTATCAGTGCAACTTGAAGCGGTGCTGCCAACTCAAGCCCCAGGCGTTACAGTCAACCCATGAAAAAATGTTTATGCCATTGATATCACACATGAGACTGGCTGAGAAATTTGAGTAAGCCTACAGAACTTGGTGGCATAAAGCTCCGCACGTACATCCCCCTTGACAGTGGCTCCACTACTGGTGTAATCTACGACGTGGACGTCTCCATCTCCAGCGTTGACTTGCCGATTCTAGTGAAGCCTGCCGTTGATGGCATCGCCATAACTCATGCGTATCGCCTCAGCACAGCCCGCTGTGTGAAAATAATTTTCCAGGGCACCCTGTGCGACCTTTTATCGCAAGGCCACTCCAATGCCGCAATTGTATGAGACTGGGGCACGTGAGCGCCGTGTCTGAGAACACGAGAGTTTGCTCACGCTGCAGCGAAGGGCTCGCTGCAGATTTTTGTGCAGCCATGGTTTTCAAGTGCACAAATTGCCTTGGTTCCCATGATGCTTCCTCGAAGGACTGCCCCAAAATGAAGAAAGAAAAGGCGCACTTGAAGCAGCTGGCGAGAGACCGTTCGTCTCGTCGGGAAGCTGTTGCGGTCGTTAGAGAGCGATGCTCCCGACGCCGTCGGACTTCAAAGAACGCTGACGCCTCTGGGAACAGACGCCTCATCCGACATTTTCTCCTCTGCCCCCTAGGTCTGGCGGAATCCAACCTAATCTTACGAGGTCATGGCGGAGGACAATACCACTTGGTCCGCACTACTAAAACCATAGCCAACGCGAGAGCCACATTGGAAGTCACAACCGAAGCCGCAGCGGATGCCACAGCGGATGCCACAGCGGATGCCACAGCGGATGCCACAGCGGATGTCACAGCCGATGCCACAGCCGGAGCCACGTCAAGTGATACAGCTGCGTACCGCTGTATAGTGCACAGTGCGGGTTCCTAACAAATTACCTGTAGAAGACCGGCAAGTAGTTATGATGCTACGGTCTCTGATTAATACTTTCCGAATGCTTTTGAATAATCTGCACACTCCGTCAGTTCGAAGTGCAATGCAAGTGCCTGATGCTCTCAATTCGGTACTTGCAACTTTTGAGTAAGCACCATGGCTCACCCGCAGCATACTATTCGCATTGACGTCAAAAAGGCTGAGGTTTACTTTAACGATATACTGCCACGTACTGCAACGTACTGATGACGACCAGTAGCTCCTTCGTCTTCGCAGGTGACTTCAACATGCATCAACAGCTATGGGAAAGCACCAAGATTAACGTCAGACAGCAGAATTACGGGAGCCTAATGTATCGGTGGGGCGCTTGCTTGGACTTGACTGACTTCGAGGCGCTTTGCTGCGCGCACAAACAGTGTTACCTCTATCCCGCTTTCCTCTTTCTGTTCCTAATTTCTCTTTTCCCACTGTAGGGTTGCAAACCGGACGCTCGTCTGGTTGACCGCCCTGCCTTTCCTCTCTTTGCTATCCCTCTCTCTCTCTCTCTCTCTCTCTCTCTCTCTCTCTCTCTCTCTTGCGCGTGTCTGGCTCGTAAGCCACGCCACGCTGTGCGGCTACGCGCGGCGGTGCGAAAGATCAGCGGATTCACTTGTACTGGGCGCCGCGCCGCACAGGCAAACGCAGCTGGGCCTGGCCTCTGGGACCTCCCCAGCGCAATCCCTGGGTTCGCGCTGAGGCCGTGCATTCCCTACTCCCTCTACCTGCAGCGCTGCACGAGCTCGCAGCTGGGCGTGGCCTCCGAGCTTGCATTGGTATCCATGCAATTTCGGAGGCCACGAACCGGCCAAGCCAAGACGGCGCCACGAAGTGCACTTGCCTGCTCGATCCCACAACGTAGTGCTGTGTTGTGTGCCACGTGCTGCTGCACCGCGACGAGCCAAGAGGAAAGCGGACGCAAAAGACAGTCAAAATGAAACAGAATCGCAGCTATCCAAAGGCTTTCGTGTCAGGTGCTAAGTCGCGTGTTGCACACCCCGAAGAATATTTTATTATTTTATTCAAGTTCCATCGCTTGCGTGGCCGTGTAGTGGTTCCGCGGGCCGGAAGGCAGTCTTCTTATTTCCATGTTTACAATTGTGCACACCATTGAGCTTATATTGCAGTAAATTGCATTGCAATAATGGATATAACGATGTCGGCTCTTCCTTCACCTTCGCTATAACGAGGTTCGAGTTTTGAGCTTCGTTATAACGAAGTTCGAGTACCTACATATAACACATCATAAGATAGATAGAAGTACGATTATAATCAAATATTCACCGTAATATTACCAGTACAAATTAACACAACCGGATTGTACAAGGCTATAAGACAAGCACTATTAAACATTTGAAGATTAGAAAATATGTTCCGTGTGTTCGTGTTTTTTAAAAGAATGCTTATGACGTTGTCAGCAGGATCGAGTTATTCATATTCAGCGATACTTGACAATATCTCGTGACCCCCCACATTTGACGCATATTTTATTATAATTTTACCTCCTTACATTCAGAGCATGTCAGCCCCTATGAAAGTTTCGTCGCGATTCGTTTTCAGTTTTCTTGCTCTGAGCTTTAGCGATTGCTGTAAGCACACTTCTTCCTCTGATGACTCATTCTGGTACTCTTAACAGGTTCACGGAAAAAAAAAAGAAAAAATCGGCAGAACCCGTCGCACGATAACTGTCGGTATTAATGCGTGTAGCACTGAATCAGCATAGCGACACAGCGTATTGCCACCGTCGAAGCGAGGTATGTCTGAGGTGCGTACTGCAACGGAAATCCTCTTTCGCGCTTCCCCAAAAACACTCGGCGCCATCTAGCAGAGCCATCGCGGAGCGTGCTCATGACCTCCGAAATGCATGGCGTGCCAGTGCGTGCGAACGCTGAGGAACGCGTCATGCGGCAACCCGGCTCCTCTAGCGCGTCTTTCTGGACACGCTGCGTCATCTGCGACACGCTGCGTCAACGCAGGGAATTGTTCCTCCGCTTGCCGCCCACCCATTGGCACATACGCAGTGACGCAAGTTGAGATGTTCATTGAGGAGAGGCAAATACCGAGTGCATCCATGGCGCAGCTGCTTAAAGCGTTGCCGTGAAAGATGTTCATTAACAAGCGGCACATGCCCAGTGCATTTGTGGCGCAACCTGCTGAAGCACTGCATTATTTTCCATGACGAACCCTTGTGACCTGGGCTCAATTCCACCCAGCATCGCAGCAATTTACAGAATCTTATTTCCCCATTGTAGAGCGGCACATTGCCACTGGCACATACCTAGTTTCCCTAGTTGGCCTCAAAGGCGCTCATTGAAGAGCGGCACTCACCTGCTGGCACATACGCACTGCCCCAAGTAGGCACCAAAGCGGTTCATTGCAGACCAGCGCTGACCTTGTGACACATACCCGGTGCTCCGAGTCGGCGTCAAAGAGTTTCATTGAACAGCGGTACCAACGCAGCACCGCCTACACAGTGACCCATGTCGGCGGGAAAGACGTTTGTTGTGCATACAGGCTGCCACTCAGTGACCCAAGTTGGTCCGATGGCTGGTCTCGAACTCTGTTCAACACAGCTCGTCGTTGCGCTACCCATTTGACCATGGACCACCCAGGTATTCTGGAAAATGGCTAGATAGAACAAACGCCGAAGACCCCCGAAAAGCGCGTTAAGTACTCTAAGAATGCTAACGCATGTAAATAAAAGCACTTTGACGATAAAATGTGTATACGTGCTTTGACATCTTAAACAGCTATTCTACACAGAAAATCGATTGTGTAATACTCTGGAGCTAACATAGTCGGAATAGTGGCATAGAAAGAGCAAGAGTCCAAACACTTACGTGTGCAGCATAAAGCAACAATGCTGCTTCATATTTACACGAGCATAGAGGATTCAAAGTACAGCTTGCATCCTTGCATCCTTTGCAGGCTTGCCAGACGCTGTCATGTAATAGTTCGACAAGCAAGGCTCCAGAGACCTTGACCTAGTGGCAACTGATCACCGAGGGGAAAATATAACGCAGCGACAAAGACGCGGAATACGGACTGCCTACCAAGGTAAACGTAGTGTAGCTAGGAGAATGGGCCTTGGTATCATGCAGAAAGAATAGCTCCGAAAAGCAAGGTGGGCTAGCTGGACAAGAAACAGAGAAAACCTAAAATAAATGGGAACAAGAGGTCAGCAGGAATACGGAGGGTTGGAGAAAGAGTTAATATTCTCGCTACTACTACTACGGGCTTCCCGTGAATTGCGGTGCGCCGGTGGCGAGTACTGCAGAGGAAATCGACCGCTTCCATCTCCATCCATCACGGACGTCGTGGATGACGCTGGCTGGAACAGCCTAGTGCGTTTTCGCCAGGCTAAGATGAGCGGAAGAAGACACATCCGGCTGCCGATGAGGCTGCAGCCAAGGCTAGCTGTCTGGCTTAATTTTAGTTTTCTGTATTTTCTTCTTTATTTCTCCTCTTTTGCTCCACGGCGCGCTCATATATGAAGATGTGTGGGCAGTGATGACCAGACGCACTTTCCCACGGGCGAGCAAGGCGTCTTTCTGACGGAGTGCCTTTCTGACTAAAAGAAAAAAAAAAAACTGCGTTGTACCTGCCTTTTTTTCTCATCTCGCGTTGGAAGGTAAGATTCCACTTTTATTGCTTCGGCAGCCACCATCCACATCTTTTTCTGTTTGGAAGTTTACATCGTTCGTAAATCGTCTCGTATGGCCAGCGCAGCATCGTTACACCTCGTCATGCGGAAGCGAAATGGAAATGCGCGTCGATATACAGTCTGCGTCATCTTCGGCCTGTCTTTCTACTAACAAGCCCTCGTCCCTCCTTTTTATGGTTTTCTTACCATGTTTTTTGCTGCGTGCAGGGCAACCAACTAATGGAACACCAAGCTGGTTTATCTCTCTGCCTCCTTCTTGGCACGCTCTCTCTATGCTGAGTAGGAGGCGAAATTATGCAACATCGCGTGACAATGTATTTCCACTTAAAGGTATCTCATGTGTAATACAATATTACAATGTTGCATCAAGCGTACGTCCCCACATTACTACAATGATGCATCTGTGTTCTATACGGTTCGGCAAATGTCTCCCACACTTCTCCCATCTCACTGCCAACTGGACACTCCCATCACGAGGCAAATTTATTATGTCACATGCGATTGGGCACCGCATTTACAAGTGCTCATTCATTTCTCAACTAAATGGTAAAATGCGTCACATGTAAATTTTTGCGGGTGTGACGAGACAATAGAGCGCATTCTGTACCACCGCCCATCCTTCGACGCTTCACGTTGTGCTCTGCGAGTTAGTTTTAACCTCGGCCTCGGCAGGATCTCGGCCTAAACAGCGTTCGAGGTGCAAGGCTATAATATCTTTATCTCTCCTTTTGAATCTTACTGCACTGTCTACAAACGACTGTGACTGTGATCAAACACTTATCGGCGAATGTGTTCACAAAGACTGATTCTTTATACTTTGCTCAACTTTTCTATTTCTTACCTATCCTCCTGTCTTTTCCCCTTTTGCTTGCATAGGGTAGCCAACCACACATGGCCTTGGTTATCCTTCCGGCTTCTTGCTCTCCTTCGTCTCTCTTTCCCATCTCTCCTACAGAGCATGATAATCAATCGCTGTACTAGATGCGGCATCCGTAAATGTCCTTCTATTTGGCCCGTACCCGTGCCGTTGGACAAAAAAAAAAGCACTCGGCGCTTAATTCGAATATACGAAGTTGCTCGGACAGAGTCGCAGGACAATCGGAGAGTAAACGGAGCCTACATATTCTGCGAATCTCCACTTCCGCACCACGTCCTGGAAAAGTCAGAGCGTGCTCGTTTGCGAAGCGGCTGTGAACGGCAGTAGCGGAAAGCAGGGGACCGTGATGTTCAAGCAGGCTTTGCATGCGTTTACGTTTAACACTGGCCTTAGGTCACATAGTCTGTTCCTTTTTCCTGCACACTGCGTTCCGCAGCATAATCGCTTCCTGGCTGCTTCTTAGGCCAAAGTGAAGGCATATTCAAAGAAGTATAGAACAAGTACCCAACGTAGACTCGTGTGTTTTCAGGCATCGCAGAAGACGTTGCGACGTTGTCCAACAAAGAAGAGGACGATGTTGTTGGCTGCAGGTGGATTTAGACTTTCAAGGCAGGCCGACTATTGCACCGCCCGAGCTCTTAATTTGGGGAAAGTTGAAACGGAAAAGCTTTAAGAATGTCGCGGAGTTCCTCATCATTCAGGAGCTCTGCGCGAAACGGCTGAACAGTGCGACGCCCACAGTCAAGCGCAAGGCCGACTATGCTCATACAGTCCTAGCGTTAGATCGGCGTAGTTTGCCCAGGAAACCGGAAACAGGCACTAATGAGACCTTTAGCTGTCGTCGCATATAAATATAACAAGGAATCAAGTTTGCACCAAAAAACATGCGAGTGTTTCTTCACATGGGCTCCCAGCTGCTTACTGAAAAAGAACCCCTCTGTAATGTATAGCGTGCGCGCAGGTAGCTCAAACGCAGCCCTCCGCCGCCGCCCCCCACCCCACGTCTTATCTTTCTAAATTTATTGATGCAATATTTCAGTTAAATTTCTAACAAAACCTGATTTCATGGATTGAGTGATTTATTGATTGATTGATTGATTGATTGATTGATTGATTGATTGATTGATTGATTGATTGATTGATTGATTGATTGATTGATTGATTGATTGATTGATTGATTGATTGATTGATTCTGGCTGTTAGCAACGAACAACATTTGATCAAAATATCATCATCAGCAGCAGCCTGGTTACGCCCACTGCAGGGCAAAGACCTCTCCCATACTTCTCCAACTACCCCGGTCATGCACTAATTGTGGCCATGTTGTCCCTGCAAACTTCTTGTCATCCACCCACCTAACTTTCTGCCGCCCCCTGCTACGTTTCCCTTCCCTTGGAATCCAGTCCGTAACCCTTAATGACCATCAGTTATCTTCCCTCCTCATTACATGTCCTGCCCATGTCCATTTCTTTTTCTTGATTTCAACTAAGATGTCATTAACCCGCGTTTGTTCCCTCACCCAGTCTGCTCTTTTCTTATCCCTTAACGTTACACCCATCATTCTTCTTTCCATAGCTCGTTGCGTCGTCCTTAATTTAAGCAGAACTCTTTTCGTCAGCCTCCAGGTTTCTGCCCCATACGGGAGTACTGGTAAGACACAGCTGTTATACACTTTTTTCTTGAGGGATAGTGGCAACCTGCTGTTCATGATTTCAGAATGCCTGCCAAACGCACCCCAGCCCATTCTTATTCTTCTGGTTATTTCAGTCTGATGATCCGGATCCGTGGTCACTACCTGCCCTAAGTAGATGTATTCCCTTACCACTTCCAGTGCCTCGCTACCTATTGTAAACTGCTGTTCCCTTCCGAGACTGTTAAACATTACTTTAGTTTTCTGCAGATTAATTTTCAGACCCTCCTTTCTGCTTTGCCTCTCCAGGTCAGTGAGCATGCATTGCAATTGGTCTCCTGAGTTACTAAGCAGGGCAACATCATCAGCGAATCGCAAGTTACTAAGGTATTCTCCATCAACTTTTATCCCCAATTCTTCCCACGCCAAGTCTCTGAATGCCTCCTGTAAACACGCTGTGAATAGCATTAGAGAGATCGTATCTCCCTGTCTGACGCCTTTCTTTATAGGGATTTTGTAGCTTTCTTTATGGAGGACTACCGTGGCTGTGGAGCCGCTACAGATATCTTTCAGTATTTTTACATATGGGTCCCATCTACACCCTGGTTCCATAAAATATTATTGTTAACAATAAGATTTGACTGGTTGACAGCATTACTACTGCTAATTTTATTGCTTCTTTTAGTCGCATTGTGGGGCCAGTTTCTTGTCCTTGCCAACTTCTTACTTTCCAACAATAATATCAACCTTACAGCTTACCCATTTAGATGCTGCCCATGAAGTTACAGTACTACATTCCTTAATGAATACTTTGAGAGCGATTATTTGCACTGTACAGCTGCACAAAGGCGTTTGTGTAGCTGTAATCTCCTTCTCAATCAATCAATCATCAATCAAATCAATCAATCAATCAATCAGTCCAGTCAATTAGTCTTCAAACGCGCGAGAAATTACTCTTACACGTAACTGATCATAATATATGAGTAACCATATGTAACTATTCTCATTATTAGGCTGCGCATGAAATTATCCATTTATCAGTGTATGCGATGCGATGTACGTGTGCGATGTCTTGTTGTAATCAATGGCTTCTGCTGCCGTAGTGGCTTAGCGTCTATGGCGTTGCGCCGCTAAGCACGAGGTCGCAGAATCAAATCCCGACCGCGGCGGCTGTGTATCGATGAGGGTTAAATACGATAATGCGCGTGCATCGGGTGTATGTTACAGAACGCCAAGTGTTAAAAATAAATATGGAGTCCCACACGATGGCGTGCCTCATAACCGACATATCGTGGTTTCGGCACGTAAACACCGAGAGCTTAATTTTCGTTTTAATCAAATTGTTCCAAAGCTGGCATCTGGTGCACTCTAGATGATTTACACAAATTTTTAGAGAGCTGTAAGGAAGAAAAAAAATAAATCGCTGATTAAGATGGCCAAAATCTAGCTGGATAGTTGCTACTATTAGTTTTGTTTTGTTTATGTTTACAGAGCTCACGTCTATGTTCCACAGTTTCCTACAGCACGCTCACCTCGGCGTAATATTTATACAACGAATTTCAACTGTAGTTGAATCGCGTGCGCTTCAAATATCTTCTGTACAAAGGCACACAACAGCAATTTAGAAACGAACGCCTGAAAAGTTGTCGCCCGAGTTCTCGAAAGTAAGTGCATTGAGCGAGCAAGAAAAGAAAAATTTGAGCAAATTAAGTTTACTGTTGCCTGTGATGTCTGTCACTTCGCAATACGCACTTCATACAAATGTTCTCAAGTGAAAAGGTATCGCAAAGAGACGACGGGTGCGAGTAGTGGTCCTTATAGGCTGTAAAAAAAAGTTGTCTAAAGAAAATGCAAGGCAGGTCAGAGAGTTTTTTAAACTCTCTAACTCGCTCTAGTTTTGTCAAGCTTTCTCTTGTAAGAAAGCTTGACAAAACTGGAGGGGTTCATTGTGAAAACAGCGTCTGTCGGCTAACGGAATCCGCAAACATTGAGATTACGTGTTGGGAAAACCTGAATTGAAGGTAAGCACTTTTGAATCTAAAAACGAGCCTTCGATGATAAATCTCTGGTGCCTTCACAAGACGGGGAGGCTTGAAAAAGGGCAAGTGCTCCGCGCAGCAAATTAGAAATTCTGAAGAATAGGAAGAATTTGCTAAATAATCTTAGAGAAGACAATGAAAAAAAGTTATCTGAAGATGAAAAAAAAATCAAAGCTCTTAACCAACTACGAAAGGTGTGCCTACGCATACTGAGCGTTACTGAGCGACGGGTATACTAATAGCAAAACCTTTAAAGAAAACCAAACCGTCGCGTCTCTTGAAATAAAATAACATAAAAAAAGAGGCTACAGAACTCTCCAGGAAAGCAGGCCTAGTTACGTTGTCATACGAAAACGTTTCAGACAGAACATTCCGTCCTTTCTAGATGCCGCTCATCTAGGCCTAAAGAGAATGAAAGAAGCGCTGAGCGGAGACCCGCTAGTGACTTTATTCTTTTTTTTATCTCACCGCTGCTATTGACTGCAGCTCTAAAGCTCCACAATATGCCACGGAGAGACTTTCATCACCTTGAGCTCTTTGTCTAACAAGGTGAAAGAAGCCTTGCAAAAACGTAAAAACGTACGCTAACGCTCTGACGGCCTTTTTCTTTCTTTCTTTCTTTTTTTTTAAAGCTAGCCTTACATACTCGGAGGCAAGGTTAAGATGTGCCCTTCGGTTGTGTGCAATGCCTCCCAGTTTAGTGTAGGTTGTCTGTATCATGTCTGTATACTTGCTTATTTTCTTTCTTTCGCGCTAAATACTATCACAAACACTTATTTTCTTTTTTTTTTCATTTCTTAATTTTTTTTTCTGTCGACAATGCGCTAACCATCAACCAACAAGTTCGATTCTGTAGAATGTAAGATGAACATTCTTCTGATAGTTCCTGTTTTGCTATTGATGGTAACTATGTCGCTAAAAAAAATGAAAAGAAACATGATGGAGGAAACTGAGTTGACATTAGAAGTGCACTAAATCTGTACTTAGACTTTCCCAAAGAGCAAAAAATTATTTTCTTTTAGAACAAGAAGCACTTACTTTTCTTTAAAGATTATCTCCTATAGAGTCAATGCACTTGTCGAACCTTTGCTCCAACTGTTCGAAGCAACTTTGGAGCTCCTCAAGTAAAATGGTGTTGACCGACGCCGGAAAAGTGGTCTCTACCTTGTGTACAGTGGTAAATCTTCTTCATTTATTAAATTTCTTCAACAAAAAACGAAAAAACACGACCAGGAGCAGGTTCGGTACGATAACTTTGGTGCGTTGGGAACGCCGACGTGTCCCTTAGAGGCTAAATACCACGTCATCGACAAAGCAGCGTGAGTTTCGACGCTGTGGTTATAGAGAAACCAACCACCCACATTCCACAACTTTTTTACGTTTACGTTGTACATTCATTATTAATTGCCGCCTTATCACCAAGCAAAATTTCTGATTGGCACTCTGTCCAGGAGCAACAAATTCCAGAGGCACAGTTCCACAAACAACGAATAAGATCAAAAAGAAACGATGACGTTTGTCTCCCGACGAGCGAACTTATCGCTTCTGCATTTCCGACTTGATGAAAAAAGGCGCCTTCAGCTGGCTGTAAAATTGCTTCGTTTTGGAATCATTCTCAGAGTCAGCTTTCATGACCCGTTATGATCTTGGAATGAATGTCTAAGTCACATTCGATATGATGTGTTTATACCCTGGCACAAAATTAAACAAGCGTTCTATGTTTGCCTTGGCAACGCATCTCATGCCTAATTCCACCCTTAAAATCCTTTCACAAGAGCTCCAACTCATGCAAGGAGCTTCTAAAATTTTTTCATTTGTGTAGCAACTAGTATTGGTATTTTTCTGTCGAACTTTTTCGACAACCTTGTAGGCGCGACAGGTTTAAGATCGGTGAAAATGAGGATGGCCTCGAAAGCTGACTTCTCATCTCGGAACCGCCCAAATCAGTCAAAGGCTCGTGTATGGCTCAGTGCCTCATCACAAAACATGGTTTGAAGTATTTCAAGTATTTCGATTTGGGAGAACTGTTGGGACAACAGTTTGGACAACTGCAATACAATAAACACACAATACCTTTTACGGTGACGTCGGTTTTGGTCACTCACTTGTGAAATGTCTACCTACACTCTCCTAGCGGGAGAACCCAAGAATACACCTACGAAAAACTCTAAAAAACCAATCCTGTTTATTTGACAAGTTCCTCCTCGCAGTAGCGCAGGAAATGCGAGCAACAAATCGCAAGCGAGAAATGTCTGACTGCCCGCAAAACCGGCATCGAAATATGGACACGTCGAAGCATCGAGCACATGCGTACCGCAAAGAAAACAGAATTTGCTGATACTCAAATAGCAAGGAGTTACGCAGGTCCAGCACACATTTTGGAATCAGTGTCAGGCAAAGTGTTCTTGAAGTGGTTAATCAAACGCAAGAAATTTGCCCATTTTGTTCCCACGTTTCTCGCGAAAAGAAAACTGGCCTACGCACATGCGCTTCGCGCTCCCGTACTACGCTTAATTCAATCATTCGATGTCAAGTGAAATTTTTTAGCACATTTTTAATCAAATTTTTCGGCAGCAGCAGCACCCAGCAGCCACGGTCAGGACAGTCCGCGAGGGTTCGAAAAGAACACTTCGCTTTAAAAGAACGCTTCGCTTTAGAAGAACGCTTCGCTTTAAAAGAACGCTTCTCGTGCATATGGGTTCCCTTTGATTATTATAGTACCTGGAAATAGACACGGCAGTTACATGACATCGGCCCATTTGTTGAGCAAAGGGGCAGGGGGCTCGTATATTAAGTCTTCAATCCTTCCCTGCGATAAACTAATGATTTAGAGTACATATACTGTCCTATTTCTTAACGCATACTAATGACGCAGATAAACAAAATAGTGCGGGCGGACTCTGCTGGGCGGATCCACGAAACTCCAGAAATGATGCACACACGCAGACATGCGGGTATATAAACATGAATGGTCGTTTATTTTGCCGGAACAATCAAGAATGCGGGCCTAATACATCACCATCTGTTAGGAAGAAAGAGGAAAGGGGATAGCAGTAACTTACCCGCGCGAATCATACAGAGTAGATTGGTACAGTAGATAGTCTCTACGCCCTTCATGCACGAAATCTCCGTAAACAGCTTCTATTTATGCAGTGAACTTTGTTCAGAATATTGACGTGCCAGTAATGGGCGAAAAAGTTTACGCATACATCATAAACACAGTCCGCGTGTTGAGATAGGCCGAGCGCAGAACTAGAAGAGCGGTATAGTTGGATGGACGATATATGCTGACATTTTTTTTCCTGCCCATAATAGCAACGACCAGTATTGAAATCGATATGAAGGGGAAAAAGGTAGAGTAACATAAGAGTAATAGGAGATACGGAACACTCAGAAAAGGAAAGCGCGGTAGCTTAAGGCTGCGAGACAAAGCAAATTGGACAGCCAATGGGCTCAGTTGCATTGATTGAAAGCTTGTGCTTTTGATTTTGAACAAGCTATGGAGCTGCGAACCTAATTCCCATTGGTGCGGCTGACAGGACGTCTGTCATGAAGATGGTTTATTACCGCTATATAGGCGAAGCCTCTCTTTCACGCGCTCGTGCCCGTGAGATCGGCTTGGTATCGAGCGGAAAACTCGTGACACAAATTCTTGTTGGGGCTTTTAGGTTCGCTACTTCTCTGCGCCAATAATTTCTCTATCTTATTTTTCTGCGTCCTTATTCACTGCATGCCTATGGTTGTACCCCGTCACAAAAACTGAAAACCACGACAGCATTGTAGCATTGCAGTGAAAGAAGACCAGTAGTCGACAGTGGCCTAGTGTGTGTAGTGGGCCGTGTGGTAGTGGGGTAATGGGTAATGGGCTTGTGTCTACTCACAAGGCAGTAGCCAGCAGCCGCAAATTGTGGGGTAGAGGCAAAGATTAGCTTCCCTTTAAAAACCGCTAGCTCATGTTTATATGTGAGTGATGGCAACCCCCTTCTAGTTCAACATGTACTGCACGGAAGGTAAATTAAAAACACCAGGCTATACCAGTTTCTTTTCCTTCATTCTCAGTTACTATGCATTCACAGCCTGCTTACAGAGCTGACCTGATTATAATGTACATAGGACGAAGATGGCATTAAAAACAACGAAGTTTAAATATACATGAGCTGATGTGATCGTTGTCATGAGTGAAGAACACTACCGGCGTTAAATGTATGAGCGACAACGACTAGTTCAGGGTGGAACTCGACATGAGTGTGCTCAAAAACTGAAAAGAAAAAATGCAGCTGCATCGTGTGCCAACACATGTGCCATGTGCTCACGCAGTTTGTACACGTCTTTCTCTTTCCAGTGCTCTTATTTTCCCGGCTATATATATCTTAGGCAATACAGTTCAATACATAAATCGTCGCTTAAAATTCATAGGTCAAGTACTCTGGTTTCCAGGTATGCAATTGCCGGAGAACAGAAAGCGGATATGTGTGACGGGACGATTCAACAGTTGAAACGTCTCGTCATTGAATGATGCAATAATTTAATTACGCATACGGAATTTATTTATCCTCATTAAGCCTTCGGCATTGGACAGCCTTCGTCTGGTGGACAGGTCTAGGCTATTAGCGCAGGGATATGGTTACGAGGAATAAGGTGGGCGCCCACCTCCGAGGACCGACAGCTTGGTCTGTGAAACGGGCGCGCGCGCACGCACTCACGCACGCACTCACGCACGCACGCACGCACGCACGCACGCACGCACGCACGCACGCACGCACGGACGGAAGAATGGTTCTGATGGCACGTCAAGTTGCTGAAGGTGACCAGCAAGGAGTGTAATGGGCTTTTTTCGTCGTTGACAAAAGGTACGCGCAGCGCTATAACGGCGAACGCCACTGTAAAGACAAGGCCAAAAGAAGCGCTGACGAACGCAGTCATAAGTCCATGACATGCCAAGATGACCGGCAGTCGGCACATTGTAAAGTTGGGCGAGAACAGTCTGACGCAAATGCGCAGACACAACTAAGAGTCGGTCAGGGCCGTCACGGCGCATGTTGGAGTGGTACAATAAGTCATCTTGAAGTTCAAACATGCGAAGGCAGCGATCAGGCATCGTTGAAATCAGCTGTTGAAGAACGTCTTGTAAGGAGCTGTCCCGGCGTTGTTCCGCTCCGATATCGTGAAAAGCAGTCAGAGAGAAAATGGCGACAAGAAAGCCTGGAAGCGGCAGGTGGGTCGACAGGGTGGCGCGACAAACAGTCCGCATCTTGATGTAACCGACCAGTCTTATATACAACTGAATAGCCGTATTCTTGAAAGCGCAGAGTCCAGCGGCCAAAGCGCCCCGAAAGATCTTTCAGGGACGAAAGTCAACACAGAGCATGGGGATCAGTGAAGACTGTGAATTGCAGGCCGCACAGATAAGGGTGGAACCTACCCACTGCCCAAACCATAACCAGACACTCGCTTTCAGCAATAGAGTACTTGCCCTTAGCAGGAGAAAGAAGGCGGCAGGCATAGACAATAGCACAATCTTGCCCTTGCTTCTGGGCCAGGATAGCTCCAATACCGTGGCCACTGGCATCGGTACGTACTTCCGTTGGAGCTGACGCATCAAAGTGAGCGATAATGGTAAGGTTAAATGCCCTTGAACGTATACAGTCGGTCGCTGCAAGGTTTCTCCTGGGGAAACACGAGTGGTGTTCACACGTTACCGAAATGAAGGAAGATTTGGGCTGGGTTTCTCTAGCGCAGCGGCTTAAGAATCTGCGCCTTAAGCTGTTGCATCAATATGCCTCAATCAATCAGAAATTTATCGCAAGGCGTATCTTTACCTCCCACATTATGTTTCATTACGCAACGAGCATGCTTCTGAGATTGAGCCGTATCAACCGAGGACGAATCTTTTTGTGTATTGATGTTTTCCTGGCACCATGGAAGAGTTGAACAATTTATCAGCAGAGTTCAAGAATAAATAAAACAATAATGTTCCTAACTCACTCACTCTTCGACGTGTCCTTCCAGACGTGCGAGCGCCAACGCTAACACCACAATTAATTTGTTCAATATACCTGTTTTAATAGGCATCAAGGTAACTTTCCTTCGACACAAAACATGCCCAAAAATATGTTGGACATCATGCTACGCAAAAAAGTCAACCTAACACTTTAACAAAAGTGTTTACTTCACACGTTCCTGCTTAACTATTTTTTTTACCTATGTACAGTCAATGAACAAAGAAAAACTGAAGCACCTACGTTCAGTTTTTCATACGCGTCTACCACAAAAGAAAAGAGAAGGTAATAACATTGAACCAGCGTTCCTTAACAAAATCATTACGTGTCGAGTCATCCAGCTCTGAAATGAGTTCACTTCCTGGAGGGCCACCTCCCGGGGGAAAACAAACTTTCGCCTTTCATTTCGGTGGTAGAAGCGAAGGCATTGTCCACAAAAAAATATTATGGAAGAGTTGGGGAACTAGATAGAACCGCAAAAAAGATTATACTTCAAGGTTCATCGCTACCGTACTACGGGGTGCGTGATGCGAGGTGAAACTCAGTAGTATTGCCTTACTCCCGCGAAAGCAGCCGAACCCGAGTTCTCAGTGTTGGCTGGAACACCACGCATCGACGTTCGAGGATCCATTGCAGACCAAGACTATCTTGCCGCTCGCATTGTTGTTTTCCGCGATATCGCGAAGCAAGCATAAAGTTGGATGTCTTATTTTCTCACGCCGCTCTCGTCTATCGCATTTTGGCAGGTGCAAAGCATGGCTGCTTCAGTACGAAGTAAAGCACTCAGAAGCTGCCGTACAGAAGTAGCCAGTCGCGACACCCCCTCAAAATAAAAAAAAAATATGGAAGGAAACTTGGCCCGACGAAATAGAGATTGCGGGTGAACTGTCAAGGGACTTGCTTTTAGAGCCCGTCGTAGCGAGACTTTGTGCCTCCCCAACCCCTCCATTTTTTTATTTCTTTTGCAGCTTCTTACCTGCCATGAAGCGAAAGTATGTTGTTGTTCTCTGTTGACTAGGGATACCTTCTGTTGATACTTCACTACGCTACGAGCTTGCGCAAAGAACAATAACAATATAAAATAACAAAACAAAGATCGTAGGTACAAAAGGGAGCTGTAGTCGATACCGTGTTTCCGCAGGCATTTATTGCCCGCAGTTGTATCCCGGAAAATGCGCAGGAACAGCAGAAAAGGCAGATTTAGAGCAGTGAAGCAACACCAAAAAACGCAACGGTGGGTGGGTGGGTACAAGGTGGCGCCAAAGCTATCTCTCTCTCTTTTTTTTTTTGGCAGTGCTACATTTGCGATAAGCTGGAATGACTGCCGAATGTTACGACAACCGAGATAGGGAGCTTTCTATATGGAGAGTCGGAAGCACGCTAGAATTCGCGAGAGAATAATACAATTCACGAAGTGTAGTCCCCACGTCCTTCGACCTATTTTTGAAGTTGAAGTCGTTATAAATGCTGTGCGGCCCCTTTTAGAGCCCGTTTAAGCCATCATGTAAGAGACTAGAGAGTGCGTAGCACTCTGTGCGTATATACATTTCTTATATTATTGGCCTATGTTCCTTTCATGTACTTGCTTCGCCATTATGTCCGTATGTCCTTGCAAAGTTGAGTTCCCAATAAAAATATCGCTTCAATAATGAAGTCTAGGGTCCCAAACCAAAGAAATTGGCTAAGAGGAACCCCATGGTAGAGGACTGGGTACTATTTTAATGCGCCAGCATTCTCAGGCGGGTATCGGGTCACAAATTGAGTGGAAATGAAGGTTACGGGGCGAGCTTTAGAGAAAGGGAGTTCCCTACGGAGTCAGATGGTTGCGGATTCAAGCCGGGATTCGTTGGGAGCGAGCGGTTACTTCGCGGCACGTGACCACCGCGCCACTCGCTTTGCAGAACTATCCCGCTCGGCATGCTGGCGTCACATGACCAACTCGCCACTCGCCACATCTGTAGCACGAGATCAGCTGCGCTCGCATGGTCAAGCGGAGCGCAGGAAGCACGTGATCGTGAGTGAGTGAGTGAGTGAGTGAGTGAGTGAGTGAGTGAGTGAGTGAGTGAGTGAGTGAGTGAGTGAGTGAGTGAGTGAGTGAGTGAGTGAGTGAGTGAGTGAGTGAGTGAGTGAGTGAGTGAGTGAGTGAGTGAGTGAGTGAGTGAGTGAGTGAATTAGTTTGAAGTGGTATACATATTGCAAAGTAAATCCATCGTAATTTAATTACGAACGCCGCGAAGAACTCGCTTAGCGTGTGACTGCAGTGGTGTCCTCGCTGTAGAGCCTACGCTTTGTATGCGGTAGGTACCACGTGCGTTCTATTATCAGTTCCGCTGAAAGCCCATGAGATTTTTCTAATGGGTAGAAATGTTCCCCGGCCTTATGATCGGCTGTGTGGAGGGGTTTCTCATCTCGAATGGGAACTATCGTAACTGTGGCGGACGTTCCACAAATTTCCTTCCGGATCTTAGGGTCCCATTCCTTTCAAACCACGGGTGGCTTTACAGTATGGCATCCGCGGTGACGTGGAAGACATTGCAAATGTTACACAGAGTACACCGGCTGCCTTGCGGTAACATAAGTACGAGCGCGCTCCTGGCCAGATTTCCGACATTCAGGGACCTCAGCGCTCAAGGGCGACCTCTCCTGGGAGCTTCTCCTGGCCCCGGTCTTGGATTCAGCACCTTCCGTTGCTTGTGGTAGGCTACGGCTAAGCAGCCACCCACTGCTAATGGGTATAGATGTCTTGCTGCCTGACCTTCACCTATCACAAAGAGGTCGCATCTGGAAGGGCGGCCTATACTAGTTCTGTCTCTGGATGGGCACATAACTCGGAGTTCAGATGGTGCGTGTTCTCCATGTCCAACCATGTCCAGCCATCGGTCGACCACTCGCGGCGTGTATGGGCGGCGTTCTGAAACACAGGCCTCTGCGGATACTTACAGGTAACTTGGTTTAAGAGCGATCCCCAACATCAACGGTTAGGAAGGACACCCACCTGTTAATAAATTGCTTTCATGGCACCCGCAGGCATCCCTTTCAAACCGAAGCCGTGGCCTAGTGGTGGATCATCCGCCTCGTGTACGGCTGGTGCTGCGTTCAAACCACGGCGCCGCGGAAAACACATCCCCTGATGGATAGACCATTCTACCAGCCTTGTCATCGGCTATTTAAAGGAGTTCGCATCTCGAAAGAAGGGCCTATCGAGACCTCTAGGCGAGGTCTCTGGGCGCCCTTTATCCAACCGCAGACCGTCTTGGTGCAGAACATCCGCTGTCGCGGTGGGAGGCGTATTACAGCTGCAGCCGGGTAAATATCGATAAAGTATGTACAGGTGCGCCCCCAGCCTGGTGCTCGCAGCTTGCGGGGCCTCGACATTTTCAAAAGGGTGTTTGTCCCCAACCCCAGAGCCTCCCAACCTAATAGGTGCTTTGGGATGCCACACGGGAAATTGCAGGCATGGGAACGGCCCAGACCCCGCTTTTCAAGGTCTTGTTGTGCCCATCAGATCAGACAGAATTTGAATACCACGGGACCCTTCCCCACGACTGTTCACCTGCAAAGAAAGCCGAGTATCGTACGAAGAGACGCCTGTGCCCATCAATCCTGTTCGTAAAATTCAGAATGCCATCCTAACAAAACATAGTTATGGTGATCAGTAGGATTTCGAGATTGCCGAATAACAATCTGTGCAATGGGTGCGCGAGTAGTAGGCCTATGTCTTGGTATCGCGCTCTCCGATCAGCCAATCTGAAAAGCATCATCCGTGCGCCTCTACAGGCTTCGATGTGTAAACTATACATGCGACAGAAAATGTATCCTGAAGAAGTGTAGTATAGGTAAACTATATAAAAACCAACCCAAACCTGTCTCCTATTTCATGTGTATGTGAGTATAGGTATATGCGAAACCATAATCATAGAGCCTGCAACAAAGCGTGCAACGTACCATATCGAACGGAAGTTAATTTTTCTCAACATTAATCATAGCCATCAGCGTGTTTTGTTTCTTTATGGAGGATCATACATTAATTCTACGCACGAGTTTTTTTTTTAACGGTCAACGCCTTCATATTGTATAGGCACCACACCGCTAAAGTATATTTAGGGCAACGAAACGAGAGCCTCGTAATGTAAACATTCCGAATGTTGTTATGTCTTCCTCAACATTATCAGCATGCCAAAATTATTATTCCCCTCCCGAGAAAGCTTCGCAGGGAATGGCAGTAAATGGTGCACTTTACAGCAGCTATGCGTACACTTCCAGCAGGCTGAAGGGAGTCCCTGGAATATTGCTAGTTTTTGTCCATTTGCTGTATTAAAATTCTAGGATGAAAGATGGAGTAATGGATGTTGAGATTTGCGGCGGTCGTTTGTCAGCTTTTTTAAGGCGACAGGCAATGTGAGGAATTTTTAGAATCATCAGTTCATGCATTGTGACCAGTAAACAGGCTATAGCTAAACGTTTGTCGAACTGTAGCATTGCCGGTCAATTATTGACGTTACCGGTGGGAATACCGAACTCATCGCAACTGATTCCTGCCTTTTTTTCTACCATTTTTTGTAAGTACCTATAACAACATCTTGAAGAAGGGTGGGGGCAAGTATTGATATACAGTAACTAAGCGCCATCTGAACGCTTAAACAGACTTCCCGGTCCCAAATCATGACACAATTGCCTTGCGTCAAACACGAATGCGAAACCGCTATACAGGCCTCGCTGAGGTGCGGCATGCATAGAAAATGTGATTCGAGGGATTCGGTCGTAAATGTTAAATGAGAAATTATACAGGGTGTTTCAGCGAACACTTTCAATTTTTTTTTTTTAATTACCTTTGGCAGATAGCCCAATTCTAGTCCATGAGCTGGTCTACTCGAAGAGGCGGACATTATTTGGACAAAAAGGTGAAAGGCATAATCGACTAATTAACAGAAAATCACTAGTTCAGTTTTTAACTAATTATATTATGGCACATGTTGCAATTTACAAATTCTAGTGGGTGAGATTGCAAGGTATATCCACTTGAAAAAAAATTCGTGGATGACGCGATTTGCGAGAAATGTGCCGTCAAACTTGCGGTAAAGTGCACGGTCGTTGCACATACTTTCTCAACAAAACGTCCTTTTAAGTAGTGAAGCACAAAAATAACTGGAACGCCAATGTATTCGCTAAGTTTGGGAATGAATATCGCGAAACTGATATCATCCTGAGAATTCGTTTCAAGGGGACCCGTCTCGCGAACTCCCCGGCTTCGAATAGACGGACTAAAATTGTGTTATCTGCCACAGGAATATTTTTTTTAGTTTTGAATGTGTCTGCTGCAACATCCGGTATGTCATACATACACATCAACCCGAAGTGGAGTGTTATATGCGACATAAAAGTAATGTCGACACATATAGTTAAAAAAAAGCAGGCAAGAAAGCAGCGCCGTTACTGTACACACAACGTTCTCAGTCATTAATAACACCATCATATATTTACGAACCAGGTAGAAAGAACCATCAAAGAAAGACTTGTATACCGAAGACGAGGGAATTCCAAGAGGACTGCACCTATTACCTGACTTGCCGCAGCTACAAAAAGAAAATTATCTAGCGGTACGGTCTATTCTTTTTCCCTCTGTGCCATATAAATGCTCTCTCTCTACCTGGCCAGGCCGCTATCTCTCAATCTTTCATCCCGTTGAGATCGTTTTTCTCTTTTTCAGGCACTCGCTCCACGTCAGGAAAAAAATCAGAGAATCGACTGAGAGATCATTATGCGCCGGGCTGAGCCTACTCTCAGGTGCCATAATTTAGGTGTGGTTCGAGCATAAGGACAAGAAATGAAGAAAAAAAGTTAGGTGCAAACACCACAAAAGTTCTCCTCCGGGCTACTCATCCAACCTCCAAAGTACGTCCTGCACGTCACGGTATTTCTGACCTTTTTTTTTTATATTATTACTCCATCTCGCTCACACCTCGTTATTCTGCTTCTCGCTCCGTAGCAGGCTTTGTTAGCGAGTGAAATGCATTCACCCCTTCGTCATATACTTTTTTTGTTTTTTGCTCCTTCGTCTCCTCCCCCCTCATGTCTGGCATGCCGACTATCTCAGGTTACACCTGGGCGCGCCTGTGCGACCTCGGCAGGTAGACAGCCGTGAGCAGCTTCTGCGAGCGAAGTTTATTCGTCTTTTTTTTCTCTTGATCGCCTCTGAATGCGCACTTGTTATCACAGTTCTACAGCGCCATCACCGTCGGTTCGCCAACGGCGCCTACGTATTCACTGCATTCACGTTTTTTCTGACGCCGCTGTTTTTTTCCTTCCTACTATGTTTCTTGCTTCCGCCGAGGCAGCTGCATATTTCAGGTGCTTACAAGTACTTCTATTTATTAGGGCAACGTACGTGTTTGTAAATGTTTGTGCGTGTTCTTGTGCGATATTGCGCGGCTTTGACGACTCGTCTACAGAACTTCGTTTCTGTCCCTGCTGTTTAACTGCATTCAGTGATAACATGCACAGTTTGTGATTTCATTTGGTTTGTCATTCGACGAAAAGTAGCCCTTGCTAACCAAGGGCGCCAACCTTTTCTTTAAAATTATGGCAATCAAATAAAGTGACACGTTTTCTGCTATTTCTAGGAGTTGTTCTCTCTCTCTCTCTCATACAAGCTACGCACTGTCTTTTGATGGCTCAGTAGAGATCAAGGCGTAACAAAGGCCTTTCGCATATCAAGGCGCGACTCATGGCTTACGTTCAACGTACACGTTATATTTGTTCTATAAAATATAAAGCGGGTGAAAATTTGGGGACCCAGAGGAGTGCGCAGTAAGCCTATTGGCCCTTTTCTTTCTTCTGACATATTCTTTCTCTTTAGTTAGATTCTCCTCTATAATATTGACACGCGTATATAGTTTCGCTTTTTCCATGTACTGTTTTTCTCGGATAACGACTATTACAAGTCGAAAAGCAAGCAAACTGAGTCATTGCGCAAAAGTGGCTTATTGTAGTAGTGGCCTAAGGGAAAACAATTTCAGGTGTACCTTCAGAGCTCCTAATAAATCCTGTCCCGCCTACGTCAGGGGTAACGTTATCGAAAGTTAAAATAGTGGGGTAACAACTGCGAAACGTATACGTACTCGCACAATTGACAGCCACCTTACAGAGGTTGCAGTTTCTGCGTCTCAAGCGACGAATACTTTCTCGTCGCCGCAAACTTGCGAGATGATTCAGCAACTGGAGCGATTGCAGTCAGTCTGAATTTTGAAATTTTTATTTTTTTTCAATTGGCTGGTATTGATTAAAAATCCTGAATGCAACGTTATGTGCCAATCGTCGTCATTCGCTTTCCGACTGTAGCCAAATTGACGACTCAAATATCCACGTTTATCAAGTTGCGTTGGGTTGTTAATGCGAATAAGATGATATAGGGTACTGATATCCCTTCAGGTACATATGCTTTTTCACCAACCTCCTAATTCGGAGAATTACCGTCAATGAGGCACTTGAGAGGCCATACGAGCGATGCCTTTGATTTCTTTTGCTGTACAACACCTCAATTATATATAATTTCAATATTTACGCGTAAATAAATTCGCCTGTCTAAAATAACAAGAACTGGCAATATCGGCAATGGAGTGAGACGCAGTGAACGGTGTTAGGTATAATAAAAGAAAAAATGAATAAAGAAACAAAGAAGATAAAGAAGTAAAAAAGGAGAAAGAACGAGAAAAGGCTTGAAAACGGTCCTATGAGGCACAGGTTTGCGCCTAGAAATAGAAACTTCGCCTTGGAAAAGAGAAGTAACAAGTACAATGTACTGATAAATACTCAGGTGCCATCCCTTGAGTTGTCTAGCGAAAAGCAGTCGCGGCCACGAGGGCTCCGGGGACCGCTAGTGTCGTACGATCCTTGCGACATGTTCACCTTCGTCAGCAGAGCGGGCCGCGGATAATCGAATTTAGGTGTTCTCCGATCGTTGGACGGAACACCGCCTATCCGGCGCATGTAGCTACCGTCCCTTATCGATTTCTTGGTACGGTGTCGGACGAAAGATTCGCTAAAAGCCCGCGCCAACTACAGGGGCAGATGTGCAGAAATGTCGGTGGACCTGAGTGCGTATTTTTGTGCATTTGCTTGAGCCGTGAATGCTGTTTCAAATGAGCGATGGCAACGTTCGACGTGTTTTAGACGTGTTTTAGACTCATTTTCGGTGGATATTCGACGAATCTGATTTGCATCATTTTGTTACATTGTAACCCCGCTTGCGATAAGTTCAACGTTCAGTTCACTTCAAAACATAATAATAATAATAATAATAATAATAATAATAATGTCAGGCTTAACTTCGGTTTTCTTTTGACAGGCGTGGATTGTATTGATGTCAAGTATATGTACGACACAATGAAGATCACGTGATCATGGACGAGTCTGCGTAAGCGTGGTTTCCTTGCTTCGCACCTCATTGCGGTAAATGCACAATGATTAAACATCTGCTTTTTTTAGTATGTATAAGCTGCAGTCATACACTACCTAGCAACGAGAACCTTAGAGTCAAGTGCCTTATGCAACTTTCGAGCGTCAAACTTGAAGTATCCGCTACATTACAGCTAAGGAAGGCTACACAAACTACGATATCGCAGTTTAGTTTTATGACAAGCGTTAATAGTGGAAAGCTATAGCTACTTACCGAAACCAGTAAGTCATGTTCTAGTTCCAAACTCAATGAAATACTCTTTTGTAAATCAGTGAGAGAAAAATGCTAAATTCAAAACCCATTACAGAAAAGTTGATTTGCGAGAGCATGCTTTCAAGTCCGCCCGGTGAAAGTTGCGCCATCGTTGACTCATGCCAAACAAGACCGAAAAGAGCTCAATGGATCGGTGTTATTCAACGAGGGCATGTAATTCAACTAATGCAATTTGTATTAAATAACGCATTTTTCAGCAAGCGAATTTTTTTTTATGTTGCCAGCGTGCAAATACGCAACCAACAGGGGTGGAATTCACAAAGCGTTTCGTTCATAAGTACCGCTGACCATTGGTCCGCCGCTCTAGATAATACTATGTCCAACATCATGATTCCCAAGAACTCGCTCTCAAACATAATTCTAAGGTAAGAACGTTCTTGCAACTACCAGCCAAGATCCAGTACGGCGATACGCGGCGTTCATCCATGATTGGCTTCGCAGAGTGAAAATTTCTAGTCAGAATTTGCGTCTTTAAATTTCATTCCCTCCGGCGTCACCTCATAGTTCCCAAAATTTGGTGTGTTAGCTGTGTCGTATACCTATACGCTGCTCGGGCAGAGGAGCGTCGCCTCAGACAGCCACATAACGCCAAATGAGCTTTGTGCGTTTGAAAACTGCAGTTCTGGTGATTTAGTGCGAGCCCGCTACTTCGTGTTGACAACTCACGACTTTTAGAACTTACCATTGTCAAAGGGCGACGTCAATTTCGCTGAATGATAGGCTGCCGAGGGCATCGTCACAGTTAATAAGGGCAATTGACTTGTGCCAAATGGCTTTCGTACTGACGTTAACAGGAATCAATGGCTGTGCGCGTGTGCGTGTCTGCGGTGCCTGTCTCCTCTATTTACTTCTTAGCATTCTGTATAACCCTAGGAAGCACGACTACCTTTATTTCATTGTGAACACTCTTTTGTGTGGGCGCGCATCACTTGTTATCCGTTTCCTAATAGATTATTGCTCGCTTCCCCTCTCCCAGTGTAGGGTGGCAAACCAGTTCAAAACTGGTTAACCTCTCTGCGTTTTCTTTTAACGTTTTGCACGCATTCTTTTTATAGTTAACGTGGTAAACCGGATCTTGCGTTTCGGCTGACCTCCATGATCTTCTGTTTTCTTTCATTTCTTTCCCTCACTTAGCATCAGACCCTCCGCATCATGCAGTGTATTTCGCGCACAAATATGGCCGCGCACATTCAAGCAGGACCACGCTCATATCATATCAAGCGAGCCTTCACGGCTATTCTGCTGCGCTCAAAAATGTCAAGTCAGTACTGTAGAAATCCGGAAGGTAGAGGAAGCTTTGTGAAATGCAATCTTGGTTTGTAGCTTACCGCTGCTCTCGGGTGGATGAGAATTTTTTTTTCACAATGATCTCTAGGAAATGATGTCGCCTACCGCACCACACCTAGGGCAACTTGATTTTCAGGAAATACACCTATATAACCCATGCACAGTGGAGCCGCGTTATATATGTGCATAGTGGAACAGCGTTATATCGGTGTATTTCCTGAAAATCAAGTTGCTGAAGTTAGCGCCTTGTGGTGTCGTCTCCGTTCGGTCCTTGTTTGCTGGCGCTAAATATGTTTTCAGTTTACCAACACGCCCAACAAATGGCAATGCTGGCAACACACCTAGGGCCTCTAATCATATCACTACAGTTTTCTGTCTCTGACCTTAGACCATATTTGTATGCAAATTCTTTTCCGCCTACTGCATCTGCGCCCTCCCACCGATTTTCTCAAAGCAATCACAAATGCGTTAATGGGAAAGTTCGAATTTGCTGAAGTTGTAAGCCGACTGGGCCATCACGCCAATATGTATTTCGTGTATCTGCACCCCGCGGCAGCGTGCCTTGCCTGACAACGTTGACTTTGTTGGCTCAGCATTTAACGTCAGTTCTCATCAACGTACTTGCACGCATCATTTCCTCCGGAATTAAATGAACCGATCGACGAACGCTTGGCGCGAGCAATTATGCGACGTGGTGAAGCGGTAAGACTTGCTCATTTTCAAAATCATTTCCATGTGTGCTTTCTCTCATAAAAAAGAAAGGAAGCCGCGACGTGATTATCCCGAATTTTTGCCGGTATAACACAACGCCGTTTTAACTATAACCTAGGAAATGTTGCTCCCGAGCTCTACAAGGGTGTCGGGTACTTTTCTTACGACGATCAGAAATATTTTTCATCGTGCCCGCTGAACTTCAAGCAATACCTCAGTCGAACAGTTGCTTTCGCCAGTAGTCTTGTGGTGCAGTTAGCTCAATTGTGACCCCATCTACAGTGTAACCGAACCAGCTTAATCTATACGAGACTCATGACAGACAGCAAAGAACAACAATATGCAGTGTAGAGTGGCAAATGTTTGTAGTGCCGCTTCATTTATTTTAACCGTTGCAACCATAATAGACGCATCTAGACCAAGAAAAACCAACCCATTCGGCTTCTTGGACACATAGCACGATTTATTTCTTCTTTCTTGCGCAACAGCTGCGTGACGTGAGCATGGAGTTTATGCAGGGCGTGTTGGAACGTGCCCGTTTTGCTGTGTCATCCAGCGCAAGACTGGCGACGCACGCGCCCCTGTGTGTGTGGAATTCCGTCGTCAATCACCAGAACGCCGCGTCACGAGACGGTTCTCTCCGATGTGAGGGCTTCGGCTGCGGTAGATTTGAAGCGTTAGCCCCACACGAATGGGGCAAGAAAGAGAACCTCTTTGGAAATAGAAGAGCAAAAGCAATCAAGAAGAAAGCCACGGAAACGGTACCGTGCTTACGGAGACGAGGCTGAGTAGAATATATAGAAAGCTGAGAATAAAGTAAAATAACGAAGTCAATATAAATAAAGCGCAAACGCGCGCTTTGCCTTATCAAGATAGAAGAGAAAAGATGAAAAGGGGTAGGGAACTAAGAAGAAAGGTGGAAGCATCAGAGAGAAAGGATATATACAAAGACACGTGGGTTAACTAGATGTAGTTCTTGTTGGTTGCTCTTCAAATGGTAAGGGGATTGAAATAAAAGGAGAGAGCAGCACAAGCTAAGCAAACCGCGTACACAATCCATTGGTGACATTAAGCGTTCTCAAAGGCTTCTATGTAGTTGCTTGGTGCTCAGGATCGTGGTGAGTGCAGATACATCCTTATAAGCTGAGTTGCTTTGGGAGGACTGACCTGGAACGCTCTCTTCTGATATCGGGGGATTGTTCAGTCTATCAAGGCACAGCGCCCATTCTTTCACTCTCCCCTCTATAGCGTGGGTAGGCGGATTGATTGATTGATTGATTGATTGATTGATTGATTGATTGATTGATTGATTGATTGATTGATTGATTGATTGATTGATTGATTGATTGATTGATTGATTGATTGATTGATTGATTGATTGATTGATTGATTGAATTTAGCGCCCCAAGATAACCCTGGGGTCATCAGAAGCAGCACATTGGTAGGCTCCGAATTAATTATGATCACCAGGGGTTCTTGAACCTGCTCCTACCTAAATCTTAAGCTCACGAGCATTTTCACATTTGACTTCTGTCCAAATACAGCTGCTGCTATCGCTAACAAAACGCGTGACCACATACTCAGCACCAGAACGCCGAAAGGTCCAGAAGGTTGAAATTAGTTCACTAGTGATCATAGAGAGAGCAGAAAGTCTGTGAAGCAGGAAGTTATTGAATGACAGGGCGTCACAATGCTATGTCATCGCAATGGCTCAGGCGTAGTATGTAAGTATTTAATTTTTTTTATATCCATATCCAGCTCAGGAAAGCATGCGCCAATGTTTTGCCGAAGGTAAAGTTAGGAACCCAGTGATATTGTTTCCGGTTCCTGTCGACGCTTGTTTCTTAAGCGCACATAAAATTGTATTGCGGGAATGGGAGCTTCACTTCTTCAGGCAACCTACACGCGAACGTTGCTTGCCGAAAACAAAGAATTGGAAGGCGGAGATAATGACGACCAAACGTCAACATGTTCGGCATCAAGCTTACCGTGTTTTCGCCTATCGCAAAAAGATAGGTGACGAACCGCATTCGCACTCGAAATAAAATCGCAGAAGTGTTCAAGAAATGCAAAATTAGCACTTGTCACATACACGCTCGTTCCGAAACCACAGCAAAATACACCTCAGTATTCTTGGTTGTATCTCCAGAATGTAGCAGCGCTGCACAAGAGATGCAGAATCTTTAGATCGATCTTGATGTGTGTCGTACTTCTTTCCGCATACACCTGTCATCGCCATTCCTTTTTCGACAAAAGAGAGAGACAGAGGAAAGGGAAAAGGCAGGGAGGTTAACCAAAGGGAAGATCCGGTTTGCTACTTTACGCTGGGGAGAGAGGGGAGGGGAGGTAAAGTGGTAACAAAGTAGAGATAAGGAAAGCAAGGAGCGTAGACATACAATCACAGTCGGTCACTGTCGCCGCATACTGCCACCGCACAGCACAGTAGCACTTGCAGCACTATAAACATCTGTTCAGGCTACAGCCGCTTGTCTAATTCTGTCGCCCTCAAAAACCGCAACAGTGCCCTCGTCGCCCTCTGCTGCGATGGCTTGTGATGGCGGCATTTTACAAGCGCCACACATCACCTTCGTCCTCACGAAAACATTGTGTACACGGCTGACACAGCGCGTCCGCCTGATTTGGCGCTGGAATTTAGGCGTAGCTAGTGAGTGACGCCGGGCATAAACGTAAAGATTGCACGAGATTAAAGTTGTGGCCTTGGGGGTGGTTAAACATAGGCATTGCATGAGATTAAGCATTCCATATGTTGAAAGTAAACTCATTCTTACACATCGTTTGAATATATATATATCTATTTAATTACAAGCTTCACTAAACCTCCCTTTCACATAGGTACCAACATGTAAGTTAGATCTGCATTTCTTTTGTTCAATCCTTAGCTTTATAGAAAAGGATGGACGACGTATATGTAGGTGAATGCGGTAAGCATTAACGTGTCACGCAACAGTCCCGTCTGGCTATAACCCCCAAACCGTCTCTCCGCAAGTCCCGTTGCATCGCTGGAATACATATCGAAAATGCGAGCCCGAATTTGCACGGAACGCTTTCCATCTCGATACGCTCGCTGTGGTCCAGGCACCTCCGGGCGAAACACACTCGGTCGGCCGTCTGCAATTAGGGACCCGTCGAAAACTCGTCCAAGCGGTAGTGATTCAATCAACCTAGCTGACTATATCGACTCTGTCGGCTTCGTATCCTCTGCCTGTTTCTGTTTGGCTACAGGGAAGGCGACATTCGAAAGCCTCGGCTCCCTGTGCGCGCCCTATCGCGGCTGTTTTGCCGCCGTAATTGACTTAGCGCGCGCTGCCAGTGCGTCCACCTGTCGCTAAATGGTACTGGACTTGAAGGGGACAACAAAACGATTAAAGGGTTCGTTTCTTTCTCTGGGCCACACCGTGTCTCGACCATAGATGCTCGACGGTGACGCATGTCGACGTCGTATGGTCATACGGCGGGTTATGCACTTTCGTATAGAACCATGTTTCAAATAGCCATGTGAACTTTATATATCCATAAGAAGAAACTGACAAAAAAAGGCGCCTCTTGGTTCTTTTTATTCCTTTCGCTCTTTGCTTCATACGATAATCTGCTGTTCTGCATGAAGTATAGTACATGCGCACGATTGCCTGCGAAGTGTCACTCCAATGCCAGATTGAGACATTACACACGTATGCGCAAAATTAACCCTCTGTTCTCAATACAGGTGCGCTCACAGAAGGTAGAGAGGAAAGCACGCGCGACAGATGCGACACTTTTTCTACCACTGAGAGTGGGTGAAACCGAAATCCTGATAAGAAAGTATAAAAGGAAAGCCCATTGATACTAATAGTAGTGTTTCTACGCAACCCGCCGATAACGTTGACTACAGTCGCCAAGACGCCTGAAAGTGACACTTCTATACAAACTGCCCAGGAGGAATTGACCGGGCTACATGGCTGGACGTGCATGATTGAACGGCAGCGCACTTAATAAGACATAGACGAACGCCGAAACACATATACACACGGGCGCCGAACCGCAACTGTACGACCTGCTAAAAACATAGACCACGGTCAATGTTCTTTTGTCAAGTTTACTGCGCGTTGGCGATCGCAGTCTTTTTCTGCTGTCTTCACATGCGTATAGGAAAGCTAATATCTCCGTCGTGCACCACTTGCGGCCTTAAGGAAACGGGAAAAGTACGCGATAGTTTGAAAATCTGCAACACGTCGTTACACTGTAGATTCAAGATATGGCTCGTTAAAAAGAAGAAACACGAGTCTAAGCGCGATCCTGAAAGAGAAAGAAAAGGAACTACAGAACCTTCCTAATGTTCTGCAGAAGCTATATGGAGTCCCGACCAACGCTTGCCTCGTCCTCTAGACGAAAGCCCGGCACCTAACGACCTGGAGACAATCTACACCGCACGTAGAAGCACCACCGCCTATTCGGCGGGAGGAAGACAGAAACCTCGATGCGCTCGAGAAGCGTGACTGATGATGGCCTCATTATTAGTTTCGTTTCAACGAGGGCGAAATGAGAGGCCGCCTTAGCGAAACTGCTCTTGCAGACAACCCAAACACCTTTCTCCTTATCTATGTTCGATTCCCGTTGACCTTACGCAGTTTTCACTCTCTGTATCGCTGCTAGTGAATGTCCTTTTTTCCACCTACACTTCAATTACGCTGGGGTACCGGAGACAGATTTCGTTAACTTGGGTGCAGGATCCCCCCCCCCCCCCCCTCCTCATCCTTTCATGCCGACTTTAAAGGTTCTTTTTTTTTTTTGTGTACTTCCTTATTTTATCGCTTCTTCTCAGGCAGTGCCGAAATGACTGGTTTACGGAGGGAGGCCATAAAAGAGGCTGATACGATGCGGAAAGGCAAATTCGTCTTCCGTTTTCTGAACAAGTAAGAAAGGTAATGACTTGAGAGCAGGAGACATTTCCCTGACGGTGGGGCCGAAAGAGGAGCGAGGCTTTGTCGATGAAAAAGGCTAGCGTATACGGCCGAGAGACAAATTTGTATACGAGACTTCTCTCGCAGCCAGTTAGCAGTATCTAGTTAACCAACCAGCTCAAGCGAAAATTCGAAGTTTGCTTGCTGCTTCGTAAAACCCACATGCAAGAAATGAGTAACCGACCCCGGCAACATGTTTTATTATATCCTTCCTCTAGAGACTTCCGGCCAACGCTGCAGTGCAGGTCACACAATACCGCATGTCTGACGGTACCGCAGGGCAGCGAGGAAGCAGTGCGCCGTTAAGGTACAGCCTTTTATTTCTTTCCATTTTATTTCCTCCGTACTTGCCCGGAGGTCACTGTCACTTGATATTCGTTGCATACTAATTGCGCACGTAAATCTGTCTTCATAAAATCTGTGCTACGTGCCCAAGCGAAATTATCGAGCGCACTGTCGTGTAGCGGAGCTGTGTCCCAGGGAGGTCTAACACATCCCGAATTTAAGGGCTAAAGACAAGTCAAAGCATCTGTGACGCACGTGCCGTATATGAAGGCAAACCATTGGCAAAGCCCCCAAATTAGCATTTTCGCTTACGTTATATAGCCAAAAAAAGTCGACACAGAACTACGCCCTGATTGGCGACGATGTCCGCCACGACTCTGCACATGGTTGCTTGCCTCTGAGAACAAAAATCAAGGCGCACATGAAGGATTATGCTCCGCTTAACACACAACTAACGCACGTGGGCGATGTGGCATCCGCCCATTTTAAGAATCACTTCCAACTGCGCGAGTTGTAATACAGTAAGCTTAAGACGGCTATAGGGCATGGTACAAATGCCTGCGAAGTGGGCTTGTCCAAACGCCAAGCCACACTACATAATCTGCGTTCACCAGCCCCTGAGGACATTGATTACGCGAGTGGGTTTGTGAACAATGTAGCTCGTAAACCTGAAAACGTTCTCTAACTGCACACGAAAAAGGATGAAGTAGAAGCCTTCAGAGTACGGAAGAAAGAAAATGTGGACAGGCGTCAAGTGGGTGCAAGGAATTCAGACAACCTCACATCTGGAAAAGCGTAAGATCTGACCGATGAAATTCCCTGTTTCGCAAGCACAAAATGGAAGCAGCTGTGAATATGCAGTTTGCAAGACTTGCTTGCCCGACTGCCTATCAATGGTTGTGGATAACCCAAAACAAAGAGAAAAAAGAAACTCTTTGGAGAAATTCTAAACCTGGAGCTGTAGTTCTCGTACATTTATACGACTTCCTCACACCGTCCCTTACAACCCACGTTGCGAGGGATAAATTAGGCAACCTCTATTAGCCTCGTTATAGCTTCTAAATAACTCCGTATTACGATGGTTATGGGGCTGCCTGTGCATTTTCGTAAGCAAGTCCAGCCATGGTGAGGTGCACTGCTTTATAAACAAAATCAGGATAAGTACGCCGTTGACCATGACAATTACCTATGCCGTTTAGCAGTGATACGAATCAGAATTCCTGGTCTGCCTCGAATACGTATATTATTAAGAGTAAGGCAACGCATTTTTGCAGGCAGTTCATTAAAGATGGTGCTCAAGTAATTTTACAGAAGCTAGAATTTTTTTTTCTTGAAAAAGAAATGAACTAGGCGCAAACCTTACTTTTCATAGCCTCTTTTTTATAATTTGCCATCCAGTTCCAACCAAAAGCAAAACATTGGTGAACATACTATTTTGTAAATTGTGTAGCACTTAACGAACAACGGAGCAAAAGAAAATTGAAGTTGAGCCCTTAATGCAAGGCGCCATAAAGAAAACGACCAAGTATGCGTCTAGCATTTTCGCGTATTGTGTGGCGAAGATTAATTAAATTCAGTTCGCCTTAATTCCGTGTGAGATGCGCTATGTGGAGTAAAACAGTTAAAGTGCAGAAAACTGTGCTTGCTCTCTGTACCACGTACTTCTAGAGTTTGCAACGTTTAGCGACTCGATAACAAAATGTTTTCACTTTGTCTCAGTTGGAATTTTTTGTACGTGAAAAAAAAGAATGTATGTTGGAAAATTAGTAGCATTTACGTGGTAGGGAAGGATCTACATGCCTCATGTATAAATTTAGGTGAAAATCCAAAATATTCGGCACCCTTTTTGCGACTGTCCTCATCTGAACGTACCCGGCTGGCCAATTCACTGCAGTTACGCCATCGCGCTTTCCCACTAGGCTGCTTCATCCTTCATGTACAAGGGAAGCATTTCGTATAGCAGATTTAATTAGAGATCACTGCCAGAAATACGTTCCCACAAGTAGTCAAACGGTACACGTACGCCTTCTCGCATGCTTGCTACCTCAGCGTAGCGTAGTATGAATATGGATGCAGAAGCCCTGAAAACTCAACCTCAACTCATTTCGTGCCTTAAAAGAGGCAACAAAAGACACAATCTGAGTCACTCCTCTTTACTACAATAAGAAGAATGAGTTCGTAATTCAATATGAGTGGCATTTTCATTTTACTACTAGAACAAGACACATCGTTAGGATGACCATACATGGGTCCTAAAAATAGGCTCAATTTTGCCACTTAAAATAAAAAATGCAACATGTATATTTAGTAATAGATTTACCTGTTCTGGGTGGGCATCCTATAAAATTTTCATAAAAATCGGCGTACCCTACGGGGTCTTTGCTCAAGACCCCAGCAACGACACCCTTTTAACGCCCTCGCTCTCTATCAAAACCGCCGCGAGATAGACGTTGCAGAGGAATTTTGCGCGCAAATCGCCGGCGGCACACTTTTAGTCCCTGACATGGCTTTAAGCGACATCCCCGGTCCAGGAGATACCAGCATGGAGGCTCCATTCTCTATGGAAGAATTAGAAGCTGCTATGGCGCTCTGTAGGTGTTCGTCTTCACCAGGGCCCGATGGCATAACATATACTGCTTTGCGCCACCTAGGCCGAGAAGCACGAAGAGAACTCCTCAGCCTTTCTAATAGTTCATGGCAAGATGGTGTCGTCCCACAGGAGTGGAAACGCAGCCGCCTGGTACCGCTACTAGAAGCAGGAAAGTTGCCGCTCGAACTGGCATCGTATCGGCCTATAGCACTTGCAAGCTGCGTCGGGAAACTCATGGAACGCATGATCCTCATGCGTCTCGAATGGTACCTAGAACACCACAAGATTTACCCTGATTCTATGGCGGGATTTCGACGAGGCCGTTCATCGATTGACAGTGTCATCGATTTAGTGGCATCTGTAGAACAGCAAAAATCTTGGAAACGATTATCAGTAGCGCTTTTTCTGGACGTGAAAGGCGCTTACGACAACGTTACCCATCAACCCATTCTAGACGCACTTTTGACAATTGAACTAGGAGGGCGAGTATATCGATGGATCAAAAACTACTTGACACAAAGGTCCATGTTCATACGTACGGAAGATGGTCCGACTACCGACCACTACACATGCCGAGGAGTTCCCCAAGGTGGGGTTCTAAGCCCTATTCTTTTCAACCTCGCGCTTCTTGGGCTGGCCAAATCGTGAGTGTCTCAATCTACGCCGACGACATCTGCATCTGGTCATCAGCGGTCACTCGTCTGCAGGTTCGCGCAAGGCTGCAGAAAGCAGCAACACAGGCACCTCACTATCTTCACACACAAGGCCTTACCATCTCAACAGAAAAATGTGCGTTAGTCGCTTTCACACGAAAACCAATGTCTCATTATCCAGTGTGCATTAATGGCCAGCCTATCTCCTACAAGAGCAATCATCGGTTTTTGGGTGTCATTGTGGACCGGGACCTCTCTTGGAGCCCTCATGTTGCCCACTTGAAGAAGAAGCTCACATCTATTGTTCATGTCTTCAAGTTTATCGCCGGGAAAACATGGGGATCCTCAGTGGGCTCCATGCTACAGTTATATCGAGCACTTTTCATCGGATTGCTACGTTACAGTTCTTCCGTACTTGCTAAAACATGCAAGTCAAATCTTCGAGAACTACAGAGTGTGCAAGCACAGGCACTACGTGTTTGCCTAGGACTTCCGCGGAGCGCCTCAACAGCAGGAACCATTATAATGGCTCGAGACCATCCGATCGCGACATACATTAGCATCGACACGCTTAGGGCCCATGTTCGTCATGTTTCACGCATGCAATCAAGCTCTCTTGCCTGCCTGCCAGAACGACGACCACAGGCGTCCTTCTCCAACGAGGTCAGCATCCATCGTGCCTGTCTACCATCGGGCTTCACACCCTCAGCACGTTCAACCTCAGCTTTGTGGTGTTTAGAACAACCTCAAGTGCGTCTCACGGTTCCAGGGATAAGGAAGAAGACCGACCTGCCTACCTTGGCCCTGAAGCAAGCAGCTCTCGATTGTTTGAACACTTCCTACTTTGACCGAGTCCACATATATACGGATGGCTCTTCCACTCAGACCAGCTCCACCGGCGCAGTGGTTATACCATCACGATCAATTAGCGTCCGATACAAGATTTCTCATATGACAACATCGACCGGATCGGAGCTTGTTGCCCTCCGAGGTGCCGTTGATTACATTAACAATCAACCCGCTAATCGGTGGGCATTATTCTGCGATTCGAAGGCGGCCTTACAATGTCTTCTGTCATCGTCGCGGGTCGTGTGAACAACTAGTGTCGGAGATACGAGAAATGCACCATCGTATGATAGCGAAAGGACACGACGTCGTGTTTCAGTGGCTGCCTGGCCATTGCGGTATCTCCGGCAACGACCTCGCTGACGAAGCTGCTAGGAAAGCACACGAAGCAGCAACCCTTGTTTCTGTACCTTTATCGCGGACCGACGCAGACCAACACCTAAGCAAGGTAGCACACCGTATGACATTAGAGAAGTGGCACACACCTGAATTCACCCAAGAACGATTGCATTCCCTCGATCCCTCTATGCAACTGCGGCTGTTACCAGGGCTTCTGCGAAATGAAGAAACAATGCTGTGCCGCTTACGCTTGGGCGTCGCATTCACCAATGCATATACGTTTTTGATTGGAATGACTGATAGCGCCGACTGTAATGCTTGCGGTGCCGAGGAAACTATAGAACATCTACTGTGCTACTGCCCATCTTTTCAAAACGAAAGACATGACCTCTGCACAGCTCTCAATCAGCTAGATAGAACACCGTTCACCTTGAAGAAGATCTTGGGACCATGGCCTCGCATATCGCAGCTACAAAAGGCCACAAAAGCTCTGCTGCGATATTTGAAGGCTACTGGATTGAGTCAGCGTCTGTGATCCGGACTGAGTGACCGAACGATATACCCAGTAGACTTTCTCTTCTTCTTTTAATCTTTCCGTCCCCCTTTTCCCTTTCCCCAGTGTAGGGTAGCCAACCGGGCTCAGTCCTGGTTAACCTCCCTACTTTTCCTTTATCATTTGCTCTCTCTCTCTCTCTCATAAAAATCGGCCATAATTTTTAAACGTTTCTAAAATGATCCGACTTTTCCCACTTTCACAATTTTTTTTCATTTTTGCGATTTTATAACTTAGTAAACATGTAGTGTAGCTGCATACTTTATTTCTTAGCTTGCGATAAACCTGAAGATCTGTCCGAAATATTTTCAGCTACATCTCCTGAGCTAGAATTGCCCTAAAAAAGCTTATTTCGGGGCCAGACAGAGGCAGTTGCTCCAAAAACAAGTTTGCAATTTTTCAAAAACATACTGTGGCTGACAAAAATTTAACTTCTTGTGTGCCAATAGTACTGGTGGTTAAGAATTACCAAAAAAATTCTGGCGGGGCACAATTCTTTAATTTTATGCCGGTGGGCCTTCGTATTTGTGAAACCTTCAAGTCATTAAAACGCTCTTTTCCGTCTTTAGTAAAGTAAAAATTTTCCTCCAAAATTCGTGCTAAGTTACGCAACACAAAGGTTAATTCCTGTCTTCAGAGACATTTTCCCATATCATATAAATATTTCGCTGAAAGCTAAAAATATTGGGGACCCCCGTTAGTCTGTCCTTATCTGAGCACACCTATCGCAAGAACCACTGCAGTAGGGCTTACAAAGTACCAATATGCTGTTGACTGTATTCTTCCCTCGTTCAGTTGCGATGTAGCCTAGACTGTTTGAAAATATAGGACGCGTTGTTTATTTTTCTGCGGTCCAGAAAGATCTTTAAGGGGACTCTACCGATGTTGGTAACTATGAGCCATGCTTCGTAGTCCCGCCGTAGTGGTGTAGTGGTTGTAGTGGTGTAGTGTAGCGTAGCTGCTAAGCCCGAAAGCGCGGGGTCAAATCCCGGCGGCCGCATTTCGATGGGCCGCGATGCAATAACGCCCGTCTACTGTGCATTAAGTTCATCTAAAAAAATACCAACGGTTTTTTTCTTCTTTTTCTTTATTCCGGTGTCCCACATTACGGCATGCCTCATAATCATACTCTGGTTTTGGCACGTACCTGAGAATTCTATTAAGCTTAATTAAATTGAGCCAGCGTCCTATAGTTGTCCCTGTGCACATCTTGCAAATCTTCATCTGCGTCCTTTTTTTTTGTCGTTTGAGTTTTGCTCAGATTGTCTTCTACTTCTAGTCATGTTCACCCCTCGCAGCTCTGACTAGGCACATGTCACTAGCCATACAGAAACGTAGATGTTGGCTTCCTGAGACCACCATAGTTACGCTCAATGTGTTCTTCCACCTAGAAAAAGTGGTTCGCCAAGTCACTTACCACTAATGAGGAGATTTTGCTTCAATGTAAAGGCTAGCGCACGCTCCATTATGAGGCTGAGGTTGTACAAATTGTAATTTCACTTCTATCGAAGTGAAATTAGCATATGTCAGGCTCCACGAGCGTTGACAAGCGCACCGTTCACTTAAGGTTCCATACCTTCTTCTTATGGGCAACTTGTCGCACTGTTGTGATTTGTTATCTTCCGAACAGTTCTATGTAGCACCAGCTGCAATTTCCATGTTAAGCGTCGTTTTCTCGTTATTTTTAATTTTTGTGGCAATAAAATTATTATTATTATTATTATTATTATTATTATTATTATTATTATTATTATTATTATTATTATTATTATTATTATTATTATTATTATTATTATTATTATTATTATTATTAGTTAATCCCTAATCGCTCCTTGGGTCTTTCCCCCATTTTTTTTCAGTAGTAGCATAAACTTTATTTGTGTTATCGATTTTGGGCGGTGGGTGCGTCCCTGAGTCCAGGGATTCACAGATCTCCCCGGTTCACTGGGCTTAATCAAGAAGTAGTCCCTGATAAAGAAGTAGTCTCGAAAGAGCTCCCTGCCTCTTTAGATCATCGCTAGCAAGCCGAACCTCTGACTGCCTGTTACTCCATTTGCGCCATGCGGGGCGAATTTGAATTTAGAGGGCGTAGTCTACACGTCCACATGACGTGGGCGAGAGTTGGCCGCTTCCCGCAGCAGGGACATGTACGACTGTACTTCGACTGTACAAAGCAAATATAAGCACACAGCTACGCTAAATAAAGATGGTTTGCGTGACTGCTTTGTTTCTCTATATTGACACTTTAGTATATTGCATTCAAGTGTAAGATGTCATTTTTATGCATACGTACGATGTGTAATGTTTGTTGTGTATAAAGACTTCAATGTATATATCATGTGAGTGCTACTGCCATGTAAGGGACCCTGGGCCTCCGTCAAGCTGCTGCGACAGCTTTTTGCCCAGGTGTCCCTCCAGTTCCTTTTGTTTCTGGTAAATAAAATTGATTGATTGATTGATTGATTGATTGATTGATTGATTGATTGATTGATTGATTGATTGATTGATTGATTGATTGATTGATTGATTGATTGATTGATTGATTGATTGATTGATTGATTGATTGATTGATTGATTGATTGATCTGCATAGAGTATAGGGTGTATCTTACTGAGTATTTGCAGGCGTGAATATGTGCTATTCTGTTACGGCACCAGTCCCTGGCCTGTTCTCCCGTAAGGTCCGGGTGAAGGTGGCTGTATGTTCGTCTCTCCTTTCTTTGGTTTTCAAGGATGTCGTGCGGGTGGATTGGGAGCTTCTTGAGAGGACCGACTCGTGCTCGGGTGCTTAATTCTCTAGCAGTTAGGTCCTCCCTCTCGTTTCTCTCAAGCCCAGAGTGCGCCGGGCACCACATTACTGCGTGGTGCCATTGCAGGGTCTGCCAGAAGTGGGCTTCAAGTACTGGACTCTCTCAGTCTGGTGCTGGCAACCCTTGAGTAGATCATGGCTGCCCAGCCAATGTCTTTCAGGGATGAGGTCCGAAAAGCAGCTATTTTTCAGTGGAATGTCCGCGGACTGAGAGCGCGCATTTCGGACTTCCTTCGCTTCGTGCGTGCCAATACGTTTCCCATTATCGTCATTTGCGAGCTGTACTTATCAAACACGATCAGGCTTTCTGGATATGAATCGTTTATGCCGTCAGCTGTTGGTGAAAACAGTACGGTTTTGGTGTTTATTCGCCGTGAGCTCACTTACATTCATCAGCCTATGGCACCTAATGACGATAATCAATATATATATATACATATATATATATATATATATATATGTATATATATATATATATATATATATATATATATATATATATATATATATATATATATATATATATATGTATATATATATATATATATATATGTATATATATATATATGCCTAATAGTCAAGAAAAAGAATTTTACCATTACTGTTGTGGGCGCCTACCTATCTCCGTCAAGTCGATTTGGTCACAAAAGACTACGAGACATCCTGTCCTCAGGACCCTGTCCGTGGGTCATTATTGGAGACTTCAACGCCCATCATGCACTCTGGGGAAGTTCGAAGATCAACGCGAGAGGCAGAGCTCTGGTATCTTTCGCCTCCAGTAATGAACTTTGGCTGTTAAATGATGGAAGTCCTTCGTTTCTACGTGGCTCCACATACAAAACAGGTGTCTGGACTTAGCTTTTGTCTGACGAAGACTTAACGTACGTTCTGGGTGGTTTGCGGACATAGAGACGCACGGAAGCGACCATATTCCCACGTACGTCAAGATCAGAGGACTGTCTCCTTCCAAAATACGGGATACGATTCAAAGAGAAGACTGGACTAAATTTCAGTCTGTCATGGAAGAACACTGCAAAGCCAATCTATCTTTTGACTTGGAAGAAGCAATCAAGAGCGCGGTGCAAGACACTATGTGTACTCTTCCATGCTCTTCGACACCACAGTGCTGCGCACCAGTGCAATGTTTTTTTTCTTTGACCACACAGCAGCATTTTTTTACTTACACTCAGAGATGCTTACTTCATTTCAGGATTCATAAATCAAACACCTATTTTCGCAGAGACATAACCCAATGCAGTTTTAAACCCTACCCGCGTGGCTTGCGTCCACAGGTCGGAAAAATAAACACAACTCACTTAGATTCACTAACAAAATATATATCTTAGGGCTCACTCAGGCCCTACTGGGCTCTTGCCGGACTCAGACTCGCCAAGATCAGACCTAACCAGGTTTACTCGGTCTCAAACTCGCCAAAAGCAAGCTCAACACGACTCACCCAGACCACCAGTCTGGGGGAGTCTGAGTGCTCAAAATCCACTGTTGTCCTTCGCGCCATGCAGACGCGGGCTAAAAACGGCCTTATTTACAGAGTGCTGTAGATAGCGGATACCACTGCGAGAAAAAAATATATATATATAATTGAAAGGAAGGCGCGTGGAGAGCTTTCTGCGGTGCATTTCTACTCTAATGGAGAAGTTTGTCGCGTGCCACTTTTGTCGCAAACTAACACACAGAGCAACTTCTAGATATCGGGACATAACAGGGAGCTTACCTCGCTCGGTACACAGGAAATGGTCTTGCTTGCTTCCGAGGGGCTCACACGAGAAGAATAAAGGCTACAAAAAAGAAACAGGCGGAAACGAATGGTTCGTTCTCACGCGCAGAAATAATCAATGGCCGAAGGTCTGTGTCGCCTAATTGTGCGTACTACCGCTCACTCCGCTGGCCCGAAGTTTTGTCCTTTATCTTCTGTTTATTGATGCTTCTGGAGCCGCTGTCGTGACACAATATGCCTGCTGTCCAGAGGGACAGTGAGACATGATTTTTCTTACACAAATATAGTGATGATCTCTTTTCAAAGAAAACAAAATTGATGCACTGAACAAAGAGCCAAACAATGTGACTCTCGCAGTTTTCTTTTCTTAAAGGGACACCTGTGTTTGGTAGCTATCTCTATTCAAATTAGAGACACCCGCCACGTCATAAATATAAGTTATTACCTGCGGTGCACTCTTCAGGGCTGGGAATATGCAATAAGATATTAAGATCGATGGCAGAATAAGGGTTTTTCGGGATATTGTGCACCAGGTCGATGAATCGACTCATCGATCGACCGATGTTTACTCCTATGGAGACGTTGAAGTTAGATGCTGATGGGTTTCGCTGCACTGAAAGAAGTAGCAGTGAAACGGAAACAAAACCAAAGAAAACAAAACTGCTAGGTGCAGCAATAGGGAAATCGATCAGCAAACAATAGCTATCAGTTATTATCTACTCTACCAAAGAAGAAAGTTGAATTATGCACGAGCATCATCTCTCCATTACCTCCAAGTAACGGTCACATTTCATGCCACCATTACATCAAATACCGAAAGCCGCAACGACACTGAAGTCGAATATTCCAACTCAATGAGCAAGTTGCCGTAAATGTTGTTCCTGAAGTTTGTCTAAAGCTTGTGGGTTTGGGAGCTAAGATTATACAGGACCAAGTGTCACGCCGGTAACAATATTACATTTTTTAAAGGGGAATCGAAATATTTATTTCGTGCGGACACGATTAGTCACTTCAATTTTCAATCCCAAATCACGGGTGGCTTTCGATTGCTAAGTCTTTTATCGACACCTGACACCACTAATAACGGCATAAAACCCGTAGATAAGATTGTCTCCTAGTTAAGCGGAGAAACGTTCTCTACAGTTGGCAAGGTTGTATTTCGCCCGCAAGGTCAGTGGCATTCCTCTTCGCGCCCACAATTGGAGATTTCGGCATGGCGTGCAAGCAGTGCGGGGCCATGGCGCGCCCATCGTAGCCGAGCAGTTAGGGCTCGTCCTCTTTCGGCCGTTGGTATTGTTAGGGGAACTACTTCTCGAAGCGCTGAAGCACAAATGACTGACGCGTCATGTTTTTTCGGGGGGAAGGACTCTCCTACGTTCTTGACGTGTCACTAAACGCGTGCTCTACAGTTCTGGTATCGCGCACTCACTCTTTCTCTTCATCGTGTCTTTCTATCGTGCTCTTTCCACTAGCTGTGAGTGCCAAGTCCACCCGCTTGCCTGAGCGGGCGGGTCCAAATAAGTGACAACCACTTCAACGTATGTCTAGCCTGAAATTCAGCGGGGTTACCTAACTCGTCTACCGGAGACTAAACCAGTTTACGTTACCCGATGGCCATGCTGCAAATCCAGCCTAAATGCCTTTTCTGCGATCGCCTAAAGAAACACACATCCGATTGCGAGCATTTCGAGCATCATCATACTGTTCTTATCCATGCAGTCACGCGTACTTGACGCATCAACGCATGACGGTGGCATAAGAGAAAGATATCATAAATGCGTGCCATGCGGCCACCATATACGCGGCCATATGCAACGTGTTTCATAAAGCGCTTGCAGGACAGCATAACTGGTCAGCAGAGGAGTAGGGGAGTAGGCGGAAAATTCGAACACGTTATAGCCAGTGTACTCGGTAAGCCATTTAACAACCTGTATCGAGGGGCGAAAAGCCTGAGTTAGCGTTTGCAGCGACTTTATGCGACATGCGATATATTTTTCCACGTGAACAGCACCACCAGGTAAAGTGGACTAACCAATAATCCTCAGTGAGCACGTTATTTACCTAGTTAAACAAAAGAGGGAAGCAAATACAGCCACACGGCACTTACACCTGATATGCAGTAAAAGTAAACGCTTCATCAATGTCCGCGTCTTAAAGATGAGAACAAAACCAAAGTGCGACCACCGGTAAAACGAACGGTTTCCGTATTTAGCGATCTGAAACAGTTGCGCCCCTCTGCCTCAACCATGAAAAAGAAGATAGGGCAGCAGATTATAAGTCTCTTCAATAGGTTGTACCTTAATGGACGAGAAACGAGAATTATATATGCAGATGCCCGCGAAAGACCGCGCTTCCGGTAATGCAAGTTCCTCGATGTCGTTATGGGGAAGTAACTTGAGCTTCCGTTGCTTGTTCTGCGAATTTTTTTTTTCATGTATGGAAACATAATTGTAGAGACCTATGCGTCAAACACAGAAAAAGCAAAGAAAAAAATAAATTCCATAAACTTAAGAGCATTGAAAATCGGCCTTCATATTCGACAGTTTACAGCCTACGCTTATAATGGAATTCTTTCGCGTGCGCAGCAGGACCTCTTTCATAAGTTCCTGCTTGTTACGTTTTTCCCGACTCTCTTTCTTTTCCTCCATATGGACAATTTCTTATAGCCCACCTTCCTATTCGCGGGGTTTTTGTGCTGGCAAATATTTTTCAATCATCATCACTTACTGTAACCTCATTAGCTTAAATTAGTGCTTCCATGCCTTCTTAAGACGGGCTTCACCTGTATGACGTTGTGCTGTTTTCCTTAATCTGACTAGCACTCGCATAGCGTGGCGAGCCATACAGCGTCAACCAAAGCATTCAGACTGCTCTCGGCCTAGCCGAAAAAGACTACAGAGTCCGATGGTTCTTTCGCGGGTTTAGCCAAATGGTTGGAACCCTTTTGTAGCAGTAAACAAAAAAAGTAAAAACAAGCGTGAGCACTCCAAACCTCGTTATGAGGAGGCACGGCGTGTAAATCCGACACGAACAGCTCTATGAGGTTTTCTTGTAGGCAGTGACCTGGTCAATTAGTTGTGATAAGTAATGTATGCATGTGTTAACGTACGCATGGTATGTGTTAAAGATGTTTCGTTGTTTCATTCTTCCATCGGTAGTTTATTAGACTAAGGAAGGAGTATGATTTTTAAAATGTCTTGTTGTTAAATTTTCTTATATTATGAACACGTCTGTAATGTTCTTCATTGAAGGTACAAATAATAAATAATCGAAAGAAGAGGAAAAAGACAGAAACAGAGTAGCGTGTCCTTGATCCTCGTCCGTTTCTCCTTGCTACACCCGATTCGTGGCCGATCCCCTAGAGTAGGTATGTGCTACAAACACTCAGTATGACAACAACGACAATAACAACAATAATACTAATAATAACATCAACAATGACAACGCCTTTGGTTCCTTTGCATTTTCGCTTCAGAAGCTCGGTAATTCGCTTTACCGCTAGCCACCCCCAGTGTAGGCGAGTTAGTGCGGATGGTGAGGTCACTTACTACAGAGGGTGAGGGAGTCGGGTAGGTCGCATGTGTTTGTAATTGACTCGCGAACATAATGACTGAATACAGTGCGCAGGCGTGGTTCAGAGTTGGGCGCTCGGCCAGACTTAGACTTTCGTTGCCAGCAGCTGCTTATGGCCAACACGGAAAAGCAGCGTATGGCCGTGTTCCCCTTCTCCTTTCTTTTTTCTCGGTAGTGCTCTCCCACTCTCTGTATTCTGTGCCTTGCGTAATCTACCGCTCTAATCACCCATGGCGCTAGCCAAATTAGCGTTTCTTCGTTTTTGCGTCTCTTCTTGTTGGCCCCTTCCCTCCAGATGTGTGTGCCCTATTCCTCCCAAGGCATAAAAGCGCCGGCCTTTGTCGATTCGCCGTTCATCGCCGTTTCAGGCCCCGTCCTTCTTTTTTTGTTGGCTTTCAAAATGATCTTTTTGAACGTCCCCTGTGTCGCCCTTTTTGTTTTATGCTTGGTCTAAGGAGCGCTGTATTACTGTATTACTGTATACAGCAGCCGCTTCTGGGTGATTCTCGCTTTTTGGGTGTACTGCTACTCCCCTTCACAGTTATCAATAAACATATGTGTGGCTGAGTCCGTCTCACAACGTGTGCCTAATACATGTTTTTCTTTTAGGAGAGGAGGGCGAGGGAGGGGGTTTAGAAACATTGAAGCCCATTTTGGTGTCACCCAGTTTAAATAGCGAGAGGGAATGCGAAGGTTGAAAATTGTGAATAACAAGGTATCTATGAATCACAAACCTGTAAAACAGGAAAAAAAGAACATTAGAGACTCTTCTGGATACGGAAGGCTTTCAGGAAACTGGGTTCGGATTTTCTGACCTTTAATAAACGTTCTGTCGCTTGCGCGTCATTTTTCTTCGCGTTGTTGTTTTCGTTGTAATGCCGCCTCGATGGCCGATGTTGGAGCCCTCAACCTTGTGCTTAGCAGCAGCACATCATAGCCATTGAGCAATGACCGTAGCTCCACGCAATAATTTAATGACAAATTATTTAATCGCGGCGTGCATAATTGCTTCTGTGGCTGAGGTCATCTGCAAAATATTCAAATAGCAAAGTATTAGACAACTACACGAAGTAATGTTCGTAGCGTGATTGGCGGTATAGATGGCAATAAGCATTAATTTACTAATAAAATTAACAAGCATCATGTCAAGCACTTACGAGTAAACATGAAAACATATCACTCGATTACCGCGAACATTGGCCGTCAGAACGCTGCCGTCCGAACGCTGCCGAAAGCTGGCGTTTCCCCGCGCTGCCTCCAGCTTCGCGGGGAATCCTGAACTTGGAGATTGCGCTAGCCCCAACCCTAAGCACGGGGGAAGAGAGCACGCATGAAGCCACCAGCCACCTCGCTCGCCTTTGCCACGGACACAGATTAGATTGCCTCCAAGATACGGCGCACGGGGTGCCTATGCACTCCCCTGCCACACGGTCAGTCTGCGGAGGAGCCACAACCGGCTGGCTGGACTAGAGAGGCTGACGCGCGTGTTCGTCCCCTAGCACGCGCTTGATCACGTTGTCTCCAACATAGGACGTGCGTAATACGGCCGACTTACTGAGCACTGCGCGCATCAAGCCACAATCCTTCTCGGCTCAGCCTTCGCATGCTTTCTCTGGCTCCCACAGCTTGTGGCGTGCTGGGCACTTTGCACTTTCACTTTATGAGGAAATATGCAAGACGGCGACTGCGGAAATTCGCCGTTAGTATCAGTATAATGGCAGTCGCAATAAAAACCCCAACATGGTGGTCAGGCAAAAGCAGGTGCAAAAAATGTAATAAATGAGTTATCCACTCATCAGCTAGAGGGATAAACTGGGGTGGTATCCCGCAAGCATCTCGCTTTCCGAACTTTCGCCTCCCCCAACTTTCGCAACGTCTTCCGCTACTGCCAGCTGGTGGGACAAGTTTTTGGTGATGACGCCCACTTTCTCCTTCAATGGCGTAGAACGGATGGCTCACCCGTTGTCGAGACGCATCCTTGCACCCGGTAATTTCAGCCCCCTTTCAAAAAGGCGACAACGCAACGTGAACGATGTCGTCGGGGGCTACGTGAAGAAGCCAGTAGAGCTTGATTCGGACGCTATGGTCCGGCAGGTCGATGACCAAACAGGAATGGTCCTCGAAGTAGGATGGTCCTCTACTTTGGCGGCGGCTGCGTATGGGGCGGCCGCGCGGGCCCTATCTTGAAAGCAATGTGCGATGGGAGCAGTGTGAGTCAAGTGGTGATAGCTTCGTGTACGTTGTATTCTCACCGCTTAGTTCGCGTTCAAGCGAGAGGCAGTATGAAGGTCAATTCGCTCGCTGCTACTGCAGCGCTTCCTCACTCCAGTCTTTCGACAGCGACTTTGCACGGTCAAACGAGATTTGTTCATGTTTACCTGTGCTCGCGTGACACCGTGCTTCTTAATTTAGTTAGTAAGCGAATGGTTACAAGCTTATGCGGCAGATAAAACTACGATCCTTATTCCATATAGCTGTCTACTAATTTGTTATCGCAATCAATGGTTGCCTTTTCGGAGAAAACTGCAACTTTCTTGTTTCTACACGACTGCTCGGACTTTGGGTGCTCTGCTATAGACTGCATTATCTCCTGAATGGTGCCACATTTCTTTAATGCTTTGCTCGTAGTGGCCAACGTTACGTAGAAAGTGCGACGTTGCATCTCTTTCGTGATAAGCCGAGGTTGATCATGTTTTACCATTTCTTTGCCGGAGTACAAATGCCCTCATCGTCTTAACATAGACCACATTGAATAAGCATAGGAAAGTACGAACGTATAACACTTAGACGTGGATCACGCCAGAATCTTTGTTTCTCTCGATAATTCCCGTTTAGTGATCATTCAGAAACCAACAATACTTATGCATAGATTTGCTTCGAACACCCGCAGCAGAAATTATGCCGTTGCCTTCCTATCATCGTCCTCAACGTGGTCGCCTTCGAGCTGCTGTCGTCACACACACCGCTCAATTACTCAATTACACAAACACATTGTTCCACCTGGGAAAGTATTGCGGAACCCCAAACAATGCTGGATCGGCAGCTACCTACTATGCCGTGCATAACATTGATTCCGACAATGCCTGCGACCTGCACAGATTTACTACACAGATCTCAAGTGTGGCCGACACAGTAAATACCTACCTAGCTACCAACCACACCGGAAAATGCCTTTAATGAGGCTATAAATGCTTCACATTAATACCTTCGGTGCAAAAGTTGTTCTGACACACTTATGTGTTCTAGAAATAATACATTTCAGCGGCGAAATAAATAGCTCGTCCAATTTCATTAAACATCCAGGGGTGTTCCGGAAGTTGTGAAGAGAGGCCATGAGTGTCAATGTTAAGGTAGAACTTGACTCCGTTGAAGACATCCTTTGAAGTATGGTTCCATAGCGGGCTTGTACACAGAAAAAAAGTAGGTAACCTCTCAAGTGTATTATTGTTTCTGGTCTGAGAGACCTGCACAATTGTTTGTTGCAGTGAGGATATTTATGTATCGTTTGTTTTATAATGGACTAATTCTGTAGAAAACAAAGCCAGCAAGTAGGACACAGTAAGGGTAGTAAAGATGGCAGCGCTATCCAGCGTGTGAGCCATTCTGCAGACAGCAGCATCTAGTCACGGTCAGGAAACTCTTGGGGGTGCGCAAAGAAAGCTCCGCTTTAATGTTACGTTTTGTTTGCTTTGACTTTTCATCACATTTATATAAGCACTCTATTGAGACGCAATTGAATATGGCACATGATTTTAGCAGAAATTGTAACACACATATTTTTATTAGACAAAATGACTAGCCGTGGGAAAGATCTAAGGCGGACAGTTGAGTGGCCGTATAGCACTTTCGTTTAGAGCAGCAGTATCCCTGAAACGAACAGTCATCGTATTTGTTTCGTATTTGATTCAACAATTACCTATTCCGAATTGAAGAATATTCGCTTCTGGTTGAATATAGAGAATAACATCACTGAGTGTAGTATACAGGGAGAAAGACAGATGGAATTTGTGACTATTCTGAATGGTTCAGCTACAGGATAACCATGGTTCCTGTGCCGAGGAAACAGTTGAAGCGCGCATGCTTAAGTCGGATGTCTTTTGCTGAGCAATTTTATACTTTTCAATAAGGGTTCCTCATCTTTAGACAGGTTAGGGTATTTGTATTTTTTATTTAGGCAAAAAAATTTATTGTTTGGATAACATCACCCTATTTGGATCTTCTTAAAAAGGTGTGTTCCTGTAGTGTACCACTTTCCACTTTCAGTGGACACAATACTTTACGTTCATTTGAGAACATGCTGTTTCCTTGTTTCCTCACTGTAAGCGTCATGGTGCACCAGATAACTGAAAGATGCTGTCTCTCGTTTAAAAAAGCTCCTCAGCTTGTCAGACGTCCAGTTGCGAATGGCATTCTACATTTTTCCCTTCCTCCTCGCAAAATTTTACAGATCACTTTTCTTAGAAATAAAAGAAATATTCATTGTTCTACTTCATATTCGGAGCTCACTTTTCTCGAATTTCTCGAACCGCTACTGATTACTAAACACGCACTAGTTGAATTAAGAGCACACAAGGTTTCGTACACGCAACGTGGTCGTTAGTCCCCCGTGTACGTAACCGTAATGCGCCTTCCCAGGTATATTACTGCAGAACTGCGGTTGCGGATACGGGATCGCGTCTTCAACGTGTGACAAGGGTCATACAACTTTCTTTTTGTTTTCAGACATGCAACAGAAGTCATCCTAGCGACACGAGAAGCCGAAAGAAACTGCTGTGGATTGAAACAGGGGCGAAGACAAAGCGGATTGTTCCGCGACATGTACGAGCGTACGAGCACCTCAGAGCCGCCAGCGCAGCAACTTGCGAAATCGGCGTAACAAAGTAACAAACTCACTGCCGTAAATACGATTCGTGCTGGCGCTGCTTCTTTCGTTACGCAGTGTGGCTACCTTACTGCTTTTCTCGCTAACTTTCGCGCCTTCTTTGTGCTTTCCCTCTGCTTGAGAGTGCGTTTCGGTACACTGGATAGCGCCACATCCTTCAATTCTTATCGGGCGCACACTTTCGGCGAAATTGAAAACGCGCGCGCGCGCCCGTGCTTATGCATCTGCTGCGAGGAAGCTCCATGACAAGATGCCAAAAACCGAGCCGATGCAAACCCAAAGCAAGTATATCCATGCATGGAAGACAAGGAGCGCAAGACAGAGTCGCAACAGTTCCAGATTGGAAGCAGTGTAGCTTCCTGCAGCAGAGACTGCTTTTTGATTCCGGGCTTTCGTTTAAGGACGCGCGGTGCTTCCGCCTATTGCGGTAGGTGTGTCTGCAGAAACATGCGCCGACGCTGGTTTTGCTTGTTTTGTCCCGCACCGTTTCGCGTGCAGTGGCTTCCATTTCGGAAATTTCCGATGGCGTCGAGTGCTGGCGGAGGCGAGCTTCTTCTCTCCCGCTATACCGCACTCCGTGTTCCTCGCAGCGAAATGGACGTCTACCGAACGCAGTATAATCAGGTAGCCTCCTTTGCCGCTGCTTTGCCGCTACCTATAACGTGTATGTAGTCGAGCACCTCTTCGACAAACGCCTCTACGACGAACTAACCTGTATTACGAAGGAATAACTCAGTCCCGAATTTATTGGGAACTGGGTGGAGCGCGACCTTTAGAACGAAGTGACTTCTATAACGAATTATTTTGAAGCGCCCAATCACTTCAGTATAAAGGCGTGTGACTACTGTTCTCGAGCCTGAATACGCACAACAGTTGAAGATATTGTAGCTATGAGGTATAATTATCGATAGAAAATATAAGCCGCTTGAAAGTTTCGCCCTTCCTACTGCGACTTTCAGATCCTTCGTACTACCGATCTTACACCAATCGACAAATATAGAACCTTAAGTGCAAGTATTTCCAGAAATTATTGACGTTTATTGTCAAAGCAAGCAAATATCTTAGATGGACCGCATAAGTCAAATAGACACGCTAGCAATATTTGCGATGTATACTGCGTATACTTTTCATAGCGACACAAATTATCCTCGATATATTTTTTGGCAGATGACATTAGAACGGAATGACGGCAACAATGGCGGCACGACAACTAGGGAGATGATGACGGCGCAACAATGACGGCCACCGACAGTGGCGATGCATGACCAAGACGGCATGACGACAAGGAAATGACAACACGCTCCTTCAGCGCTCGTTTAATCCGCGGGCTCCACACCTCATTCGGCCATTCGCTTTAAGATTACTCAGATCCCAGACACTGTGGGAGTTCGTCTAAGCGAATATGTTCCGTGCTGGGAAGACGAAACGGCGCACCTCGTAAAAGCCGCTAGGCGGGGTTCGGTGACTAGCGCTCCCCTCAACTGCGACACAGCGCAACCCCCCCCCCCCCTCCACAGCAACTAAACCTTGCAGGACCCCACAGTGCCCTCATCTCACCGCACGAGCATGCTAACCACTTAGTTGAAGTTCTGCACCGCGCAGTTCTGCGCAACTCCCCTCGGTTAGATAGCGAATGAACCAAGGAGGTTTTATTCAGCATGAACCCTGTGGTGACGGGGGATACCTTATGCCAGATGAAAAAGTACCCGCAAGGACTCTCCTCCAACTGACCCCGGCGGTCATAGCGACGCGTCTGACATCCCCGACGAAGTATGCCGTAGTTGAAGACAATAAAACAGCTAACTACGAGTGATGTCCACAACGTACGGCGAGAATTCTGTAAGTAGATGCACTCGATGCACTCGCTGTCGACGCTAACACCTCACACATCTATCACATTGCACCGTGAATGCAGAATTTAGGTGAACGTGCCTACTGTAACAATCCAGACCACTGACGCCACTTGTTAAGGACGGGCACCAGTGACCACAGACGTGGCGTTGGTGCAGCGGCCTGGAGCTTGATCAGCAGTGGAGAAGAACCCGAACAGCGAAGAGACAACGTAACGAATTGCAAGAGGTTTAATTAAATCGCTGCGTAGGGAGCGGTCAGCTCGACAAGTTGCTCGGCGAAGAGCGAAAGCGAACTCTCCAAGGTCGTGCTGAAGGCAGAAGAGTAGATGCTCACTGCCGAGGGGCGAACGAACCGTCCTCACGCATGAGGCCGGGACGCGGTACTTGAGTATCATTCTACATGCACCACTTTCAATTGCCAGCTAACCTCAATATTACAAATCGGTCTTGTCGTGGTATACGCAAGTACTGTATGTGTGCGAGCTTGAGGTACCATGCGCGTTTTTTTTGTTTTTTTTTTCACTAAAGCCTGAGAAGAAGTCCCAAAAATGCCGCCGTGTGATCCATATTTCGAGCGTCAGGGAATTTTGTGTCGTTTGACTACAACGTGAGCGTAGGTGAGTTTACAGTGCTTCCGCATGCAGCTCACTCAGCGTAACATGCGAAGCTGCAGAATTATTTTAGCACTCTGAGAGTTGCGCACTATTTCCTCGAAGTGAACTTGTGAGAGAAATTCTTTATCGTTCTTGTGGATTGCTCTGCGAGCATAAGTGCTTCGCAGAAATATACCATTTAGACTTTGCTATATTGTTTAGCGTCACATTTATTTGCCATATTCCATATCATTTGTAAAAAAAAAAAAACTGGATTTTATTCGCTAACATTACTAATGCAACAATTGAATACATACCTGAATACACTTCAAGAGCGTAGTAGTTCTTCTACCCTGACGAGGCCCATCAAAAGATTTTTCGTGTCGCTGGTCACGCTGGAAGTAAATCATATGAGAGCTGGAACGCTACAGTCTTCTAGGCGATGTGTAACAATTAATGCAAAAACAAAGCTGGGATAGTTAAACACGTGAGCAAGGTTAAAGACACAGCAGAGAATAATACATAAATATAAGATGTGTCCGTAGCACGGTAATGTGTTAGAATAAAGCAAAATAACAATTCAATTAACAGCTTGAGCACGAATAGAACAGCGAAGAAAAAAAGCGCACACAGATATCACAGAGATGCCCCCACTGAAACGGCAGCTGACCAGCGAACTATTCCATAGTAGAGAATTCTGCATGAAAAGCACGGAAAGCCGAGCCTTTCTTGTGATAGACTAAAGGGGAAAAAAGAAACTGCTTTATTTTTAGGCGAGCACTCAGCGAAATTCCGCTCACGAAAGCTTGAAGAACGGGAACAGAGAACTGTGGCCGAAGAAGCTCCGACACCGGTGCAACGCTTTTGTAAACAGGCACAGCCCAAGAGGATACGCGAGGGATAAATCCGCCTTTGCTGAAACCCAGGCATAAATACACAAGCGGACATGCAGGCGCGCACACGAGGGATTCTGTTTCCGTATGCAGTGTCTCGCCACACGCTAGTCGCTACCGCCGCGGGTACAAAGGATCTCGACGAAACAGGAAGGGGCACAGCATCATGCACTGCCTGGAGGGAATTCCAGCAGACGAACGAAGTAAGAAGCCCACGTAGGAAAACGCAGCGCATGCAACGTATATTTTAGTAGCTTGGATATCGTGTTACGGCCGTATACAATAAGGCAGACAAAGAATCAAATAAAGAAATGTTCAGTAATTCTCCGTCGTGCGGGTGTACGAGCGAGAAGCTGAATTCCGGTATTTTTATTCTACTCGCTTGCCACCCCCAGAGTAATAAATTAGAGGAATTAAAAAAAAAGCGTATTGGGTTCTTTCACGCAGACAGTGGAAGAGGTGGCTGTAAGAGTTGTTGACATAAGTTGTCGCAGGTAGTTTCCAGTGAAGTTAGTAATTGATATCATGTTGCAATGCCTTCGTACCAATGCCTGGGTCGCACCTGCATCATCTGTGATTGACATGTGGATGTCGTCGCAGTATGTTACTATCTGTGCCACACTTCAGCTATAGCCACATGACTAGCTGCACTGCAGGCAGCTTTTGTTTCTATTCAAAACCAAATTACGAGGAACAGAGGACCAACTCGTCAACGGTACCCGACACCTGGATATTTGAAGCCTGTGAACCGCAATACAGTATTGTGTTCCAGTGGTGGCCTGGCCACTATATAGCACCCAATGCCATGTTCAAGCTGACCGCCAGCATGCCGCCGAATCCTCTGTGGACAAGACCAAGCATGCCTTCATCGCATGAGGCATACAGCAGCTACTCTGAATACAAACTCCAGTTATTAGGCTCACCGATGCACTTCATGCACTGAGTTTCATGCGCCTTTGCAGCGTGTTTTATTTGAAGGCAGCTGATATTCGCCAGACAGACAATCTCTGAAGCCTGCGTCAAATTTGTACCACGACTCTGGCTGAAACTGCAGAAGATTGCTCGCGCACTGGATGCAACCACAGCACTTGTAACGTTTCCGAAAGATATGGGCCTTATGCAAACTTCGCGAACATTTTAAGTGTGTGCGTGCCTATAGGTGTATGTTCCATATGCGTCTCTTTCTGATCACTGTTTCTTTCGCCCCAACACCTGAAGCCAACACCTGGAGTAACATACCAGGTGACCGAGTAGAAGAACATCTTCATCCTTCATTAAGGACAGCATCTCTCTCGTTCATGGACTATCTTGAGGTCAAAGCATCCGCAAAGCATCCTCCACAGGTCCAGTAATGGCGCACTTCGGACATCGGACATTGTGTTTTGCTTGAGGACGCCAGGTCCAAATGATTAATGGTGTAATAGCCGCCCACCATCGGAAGGCCATTACACTCCACTGGAAGGCTCTTAACTTGGGGGAGGATTTGCTTCACCCACGGAGAAATACGGCGAAGATACAGACCAACGAATCAATCGGGTACACGTGTCCCACCAGAGGTCGAACTTCTGAGGACGAAAACGTGAGCAGGTGTCAGTGAGATGCGAAATATAGCTGGCTTCGTTTTTCTTGAAGATTTAATATGAATTTAGATACGCGTTCAGAAAAAAATATAACCTGCTTGGTGTGACGTTCTTTGCCACTGCAAAATACATAGATCATAATCAGAAAGATTTGAAAGAGGCTGACAAAAATAAGATATGCAGGAGTGGATGGACCAGTTCTGATGCTTTAGGCAAGCAGAATTTAATTAGAAAAATAAGTAGTGGTTCAGTATCTAAATAGTATCACAAGGAGGATGCATAGGGGCGGTGCGTCAAACAAATCTTGGCGCAATATATCGAAATAGAAAAGAAGACATCGTGCAGTCGTAGATAAATTCTAAATATAGGGAAATGGAAGGGAATAATGCTCAGTATACTATAAAGTCGCGTGACTTTCAGTAGCCATTCTTGCTTGGAGGCCGAATTATATTGTATAATAGATTTAGGGCGTCCACAGTCACAGCCGCACTTACAGCCACGCTCTCGTCCATTCACCCATGTACTTTCTCAGCTTTGCATTCACCAACGTTCACAAACGCACTTTATTCAGAGTAGAGGAACTACACATAGAGAGTTGAACAACGATGTCTAACACCCACTGTTTTTGTATCGTTTGCCGGGAAAATATTTATTAGTGCGCCGTCGACAACATACAACAAGCTTAGCGAATATATTCTTACTTGAAAGCATCATCATAAAGAGTAAGTTGGTGTGCTTATTAGTCTTAGCAAAGTGGATGCACAATACTGCCCAATACTGCACTACGATACTGCGCAATGTGTATAGTATCGTGAAATGTAGCCGCTCTATAGGTTGCGCGAGGCATGCAAATCATGAAGCTGCATAGCACGTTCTACCAATGCAGCTAGGCTTAATCAGCGAGCCCTCATATGTGGGTGCTTCTGCATCTGTGTTAACTCGCTGCATTATACAGAAACTGATGTAAATCGCCTCCCTGCCCGTAAATAGATGAGAAAAACGAGGAGCACCGAAAGCACTACGAACGGGTTCCCAAGGAATACGTTTTCAAGCAAGAGAGAGAACTAGAAAATGATAAATGAAAGGCGGGGAGGTTAACCAGGACTGCGCGTGGTTGGCTACCCTACACTGAGCGAAGAGAAAAAGCAAGGGAAATAATAAGAATAGAAAAAAAAGTCCACTATAAATATCACCGACGTGGTAACAGTTTTCTGCTTTGTATCGACTGATGGTCACTCAGTGCGGATCACAGACAGTCGCTCAAACTGGTAGCTTTCAAATATCGCAACATCGCTTTTGTAGCCTTTTGTATTTGCGATATGCAAGGCCATTGTCCCAAGATCTTGTTCAAGGTCAACGGTTTTCTATTTAACTGATTTAGAGCTATGAAGAGGTGGTGTCTTTCATTTTGAAAAGATGTGCAGAAGCACAATACGTGTTCTATAGTCTCCTCGACACCGCAGGCATCGCACTCGGTGCTATCAGCCATTTTAATCAAACACGTATGAGCACTGGTGAATGCGGCGCACATGCGTAAGCGGCACAGCATTGTTTCCTCATTTCGCGGTAGCCCAGGTGACAGCCACAGTTACATAGATGGGTCTTAGGGAACGCAGTTGATGCTGGGTGAATTCATGTGTGTGCCACTGCTCCATTGTCGAGCCGTGCGCTAGCTTGCTTAAGTGTTGGGCTGCGTCAGCCCTCGTTAAAGGCACAGAACTAAGGTTTGGTCCTTCGTATGCTTTCCTAGCAGCTTCGTCGGCGAGGTCGTTGCTGGAGATACCACAATGACCGGGCAGCTACTGAAACACGACGTCGTGTGCCTTCGCGATCACATGATGGTGCGTTTCTCGTATCTCCGATGCGAGTTGTTCAAAGGACCCTCGACGAAGATCTAACAAAAGACATTGTAGGGCCGCCTTAGAGTCACAGAATATTGCCCACCGATTAGCCGGTTGGTAGTTATTATAATGAACGGCACCTCTGAGGGCAAAAAGCTTCGATCCGGTCGATGTTACGACGTGAGAAATCTTGTATCTGATGCTTCTTCATCGTGACGGTATAACCACTGCGCCGATAGAGCTGGCCTGAGGAGAATAGCCATACGTATATACGTGGACTCGGCGAAAGTAGAAAGTGTGCAAACAATCCAGAGCTGCATGCTTCAAGGCCAAGGTAGGCAGGTCGGTTTTCTTTCTTATCCCTTGAACCGTAAGGCGCATTTGAGGTTGTTTTAAACACCACAAAGCTGATGTTGAACGTGCTGAGGGTGTGAAACCCGATGGTAAGGAGGCACGATGGATGCTGACCTTGTTGGAGAAGGACGCCTGTGGGCGTCGTTCTGGCAGGCACGCAAGAGAGCTTGACTGCATCCGTGAAACATGACGAACATGGGCCCTAAGCGTGTCGGTGGTAATGTAAGTCGTGATCGGATGCTCTTGAGACATTATAACTGTGCCTGCTTTTGAGGCGCTCCGCGAAAGTCCGAGGCAAACACGTAGAGCCTGTGCTTGCACGCGGTGAATTTCTCGAAGATTTGAGTTGCATTTTTAGCAAGCACGCGTGAAAGCTATAGCGTAAGAATCCGACAAAAAGTGCTCGGTACAACAGTCGCATGGAGCCCACCGACGGTCCCCATGCTTTGCCGGCGAATTTGAAGGCGTGAACAATAGATGTGAGCTTCTTCAAGTGAGCAACATGAGGACTCCAAGAGAGGTCTCGGTCAACAATGACAGCCAAAAACCTATGATTTATTTTGTAGGAGATAGGCCAGCCATTGATCTATACTGGATAACCAGACATCGCTTTTCACGTAAAAGTGACTAAGGTGCATTTTTTCTGTCCAGATAGTTAGGCCTTGTGTGCAAAGATTGCCAGATGCCTTTGTTGCTCCCTTCTGTAGCCTTGCACGAACCTGCAGGCAAGAAACCGCTGAAGCCCAGATGCAGATGTCGTCGGCGTATATTGAGGCGCTGTTTCTTGTAGGGATTCGGCCAGCCCGAGAAGTGAGAGGTTGAAATTAATAGGTTTTAGAACACCGGTTTGTTTAATGGTTGGTAGTCGGACCATCTTCCGCACGTACAAACAAAAACTTTTGTTTCAAGTAGTTTCGGATCCATCGAAATACTCGCCCTCCTAGTTGAATTGTCAAAAGTGCGTCTAGGGTGACTTGATGGGAAATGTTTTCGTACGCGCCTTTCACGTCAAGAAAGAGTGCTACTGATAATTGTATCAAAAATGTTTGCTGTTTTACAGATAACACTAGATCCATGACATTGTGAATCGATGAACGCCCTCGTCAACATCCCGCCATAAAAGGCTGGGTAATTGTTGCGGTGTTCAATTCGAGACGCATGAGGATCATACATTCCATGAGCTTCTCGACGCAGTTGGTGAGTGTTATAGGCTTATATGATGCCATTTCCGGTGGGGACTGCTTTTAGCAGCGGTGCCAGGCGGCTGCGTTTCCATTACTGTGGAACGACACCAGCTTGCTATGAACTATTAAAAAGGTTGAGAAGTTCTCGTTGCGCTTCTCGACCTAAGTAGTACAAAGTAGTATGTGTTATTCCATTGGGTCCTAGTGAAGACGAAAACCTACAGAGTGCCATCGCAGCTTCTAAACCTTCCACAGAGAATGGAGCTTCTATACTTGTACTTCGTGGACCGGGAATGTCGCCTAACGCCAGGTCATGCACTAAAACTGTCTCACCAGCGACTTGCGCACAACATTCCTCTGTATCGTATATCTCACGGTACTTTTGATAGAGAGCAAGGGCATTAAAAGGGCGTCGTTGCTGGGGACATGAGCAAAGACCCCGTAGGGTGCGCCACACATGGGACAGTGGCTTGCGGGGGTCCAGTGACTCGCCAAAGCATTTCCATCTTTCATCCACTATATTATCTATTTGGTTCTGTATCTTCTTTTGCACGCGCCCTGTTGCTCTGAGGTCAAGAATTGGCTTCGTGCACCTGTAGTGCCCGAAGAATTTCCAATACAATGTCATACTCTATACACTTTGATGAATGTGTGAAGCAACGCACATAATCTTGAATTGCGCCTGCAGTTATGTCTTATAACCTGCGTGCGATATGTTTTTGCATTGTTTTCTACAAAATCTTCAGAGACTAACCAGTCAATTCGGCGAGATGCAACCGGTAATGAGGCGCCTTGTCCATCGATTCTCACATAGGTATGGGTATGATCCCTTCCATGGATTTCAATATCAGTGAACCACTGCACGCTCAAAGTGAGGCTATGTGACACCAGTGTCAGGATAATGCAGCTGCAGTGTGTTGCTCACCACAGAAATGTCAGGCTTCCATCATTTAAAAGACACAGGTTGAGGCCTGATGCAAAGGATATGAGTGACCTGCATCCTTGAATTCATCCTGGTTGTTTCCCCATATCTGGTGGTGAGTGTTGAAGTCTCTTCTTAATATCCAAGGAACCGGAGTCGCAGTCATAAGATCCTTTAGTCTTTTGCAACCAAATCGACGTGTTGTTTAAAGGCAGACGCCGATAAATGTAAAAGACAGCCTCTTCTTTTTCACAGTAACACAGACGTGTTGGTTACCGTCGTGTGGCGGTACAGTTTGGGCGAAATACGTAAGGTCCTTGCGAATGTAAACCAGAACTTTACTACTTCGGGCACACGTAGTTGAAACAAAAGTTCATATCCTGGTAGTCTTATGGTGGCTGATAAGTTTGCTTCACAGATGACCAGTATTGCAAAGGGGTTTTCAAACACGAACTGCCAGAAATCCGAAATACGTGACCTCAGGCCTCTCACATTCCATTGGAATATGGAGGCGCTTCTGACATCATTCCGGAACGATCGCTGCTGTTGTTGATGAGGCACGATTCTGCTGTATAAGGTATTGTTGCATCTGGGTCGCAAGCCCCAAGGGTAGCGTTGGCCTGGCGGCCTGGGGCACAACTGGAAGCATCCGAAGGTCCTGGCAAAGGATGAGTCGATTGCTAACAGAACAACTTGTTTATTGTAGCATCGCAAAAGAGCGGCCGGTCAGGTCGACCGAAGTGGAGAGACGGGAGACCACGTTACTCGACGGAAGAAATCGGAGCCTCTCTCTTGCCGTCCGGGGGCAGCTGCTTTTATACTCTCGGAGTTGAGGGCAAGAAGGAACGGCTCTGGATGGGGCGCACGTGATGGCGCCGCTCGGGCATGTTGAGACGAGTAGTGACGCATCCGCCGGGCCGGCGCCGGTCAGACCTCCTCGCTTCACACTTGGGGAGCTCCTCTCCCCGGCTGCCGCGCTTTGACAAGCGTGGGCACCAACATGCACACACACACACGCACACACGAAGACACGTGGCATTGAAACATGCCTGGACGCGCTTGGCGGGGAGGCGTTGCGGCAGCACTGAACGGGCCAAAATGTCCGCCGCTTTGAACGAAGCCCGGGCGTCCGTTGCATCCGCGCCGGCTATACCGCGCGTCGTAGGCGAAACGTAACACTATCAAGCACTGGACTTCTGATGGCTTGCGAGAACCGGGTTGATGGCATCCAGTACTTGCAACGCACTTCGAGCTGTTGGTATCTGTAGCTTGTCCAAGAACACAAGTAGCACTCAGCAAAGAGCTAACCATGCTGATGACCATGATTTGATGATATTGGTCCCTCGATTCATCAAGGGCAGACCAACTGTTCCTTGCTGTAGAAGTCTGATCTCGCTCAGTAGGTGCATGTAGCCTCGGTAGTCCAGGCCGAGCGTCAGCTGCCGTGCTGTTCGATGCTCCTTTGTCCTTACAGCTGACTGCGTTTTGCCTGAGTGGGAGGTGGGCCGGTGATGTACGTGGCTTGCGTTGTACATAGGCTTTAAAAGTTCTCGATTGGCGTCGGTGACGTGATCGTTGTCGCTTAATAGATGTTGCTGCTTCTCGGTAAGACGAGTGGTCTGTAACCTTGTTCTTCAATATTGTCATTTCCTTACAAATAAACGAGAATTCCTTGGAGGAGACATCGAGATGGACGCTGCAGTTTGTGCATTTCAGCACACTAGCCTCGTACATGTTAGTGGTGTGGGGCCCAGTGCACACTGATCATGTGGCCTAACTGCATGCACTTCCAGTACTGTAGCGGTTTTGATATAAAGGGGCGAACTGCGTGTTGGAAGTGGCCCACCTTTACATGTGATGGGAGAGATACGTCCTTAGATGTAATCTTTGCACACGATGACATGCCGATGGATGGATGGATGCAAAACTTTAATGAAGGTCCTGAGGTACGCGACTCAGCGGGCTGCGGGACGCTCCCACGTTGGGAGACGAAACGTATTTTTGATGATGGTGTTTTCTGTAGCTGGCTTGGTTAAGACCGACAGATCGGAGTCAGCAATCGTCTCGTCAACATCGTAAATTATTCCAGTACTGACTTCTCTGCCTAGCAGAATATGAGGGCGGACTTTCATCCCGTCCTATTCCATGGTTTTGCGCAATGAATGCAAGGCAGCCGCGTGTTCTACGACAATCGCTAGGACGTTCTTACTGGCGTTCACTCTGATTTCTTTGATTTCATTCGAAACCAGCGCCTCTAGATGCGAAGACATGGCTTGCCTGTTGAGGCGTCTCAAGTTGTCCGTGGCGAGAACTGGCGCGAGAAGGATGGTGAGTTCCACGGTATTCCGCGAAGATCTCATGGTGGACGCACTCGAATTCCTTCTCTTTGCTTTACGGTTCTGCACCAACTCGAAGGTGTCGTCAGAAGATTTTTGACTGCTGACATAGTACTGCATGGTGTCGGCGCTGTCAGCGTCGTTCTCGGTGCCGTTGCACTTCTTTAAGGCAGCCACCGCGGGCACTGCCGAGTCCGGCAAACGCGCGTGATACTCGCTCTCCACCGCAACTAAGCAGAAAGCAGGAATTCACTGGCAAAGCCTAAGAAATTCACAAAAGGTGTAGAGCTCCAAGACTCAGCATTCTGCCTCTTTTCAATCAAAATAGACAAACGGAGTATGGATACGAGTCTTTGAGAGTATCGTAGACAGTTAGATTGCGATCATGTCTGATAGGAGAAAGTTTAACACAGCCATCCAAGTATTTCAGTTCCACTCAGCTCGCGCTGTCGTAAGCGCGCGTGCGGTTGTCACGCGTATGCATGCCTCCTGTCGTTGAGTTTTTTTCATTCATGTTTGTTTGAGCTGTCTTAGGGCGTTCGCACGCCGGGTTCGATTTGGTATTTGGCCTCGTCGCATTACATTTGCGCTTGGGTAGCAAGCACTCTTGCAGTGCTTGCACCGACATGGCTTAAGTTATGTCGATCTGTAAAAATACAGGACTCTATTTGCACAAAGTTCGACGGGTAAATATTATAATACATCGTTTCTCCCGAGTGTAACAAAGCATAGCGCCAAGTTATGGCACATTAGATTTCCTTGTGATCTTGCATTAGGGCGTACCAAAATACCCTTAGTAGTGTATAACCTGAAACCAGCGGTATTCTTAGTCGAGTTATATGCAAGACCATTGTCCTACTAAACGCTGCTTTGCAATAGGCGCAGGTGCTCGCACAAATTTTGTTTATTTATTTTTCGCTCTAAGCTGGGGTTCCTCCGATTTCGCAACTATATACAATAATAACATGAGTCTATTCGTTTCCTGCTGCTATTGAGTTGTGGCAGCGTCTCCATGGCGGCGTTCTCCTTCCCATGAAAGAAGCGTCACAAAAACACAAACAAACAAAAAGGAACATAAATTCTGTGGCATAGGTACAGTGCGTAGAATAAAGTCTACATCCTGTAAAAGCGCCTTTCGTCTTCATCGCATAATGATAGATGGGGCCGGGTTCAACGATGCCGAAAACACAAATCATAGAAAATATAAAATCACGAATGATATAACTGCGATGGATTGTCTGGCACAAAAATAGGAAGATAGGAGATATTAGGCTAGGAAACGACATCATCCTACGCAGCGAAAACCAGCCGCTTTCCGAAGGGGAAAGAGTGACATATACTCCCATATAGAGAAACGAAAGGCGTGAAACTGACTATGCCAGCGTTGAAAAACGATGGAAAAACGGAGACGTGCGGACGGTGTTACTGCACGGTGCTTTCAGGCTCACCTCTTTCGGGAAACCGCGAATCGTTTTCCCGAGGAAAAAAAAAAAGACTCAGGTTGCCTTTGTTGGATGGAGGCCAATACAGCTGCAAAAGCGCACATGAACGCAAGTCCCGCAAAGCGTTCGAGAAAAGAAAAACGAAGGAAGCATCGGAGGCACCATTTTGAAAGCATTCGAACGAAAACTGGACGTCAATACCCATTGCAACAAACGTCGTGTCAAAACGCACTATAATATCGCACTCGTTGTGATTGAGCATATAGGGAGGTTTGCTCCCTCTTCCGCATTTAGCACCACAGTTTAAAGATATGACTGCGTTTATGGGATAAACAGATTAAAGATTAAAGAACTGAAATGCTGTGTTTGATCGAGTTTGTAGGTTCAGAAGAATGCGTGGCGTGCCACATGTCGTGTTGGTGGTCTTACCATTTTATTCAATGCGCCTTTTTACAGCGAAGCAGTTAGCCTCTAGTTGGTCGGAATTTTTCGTAGCGTGCTCACCCGAAAAAAAAATGGTAGCTGGAAAAGAGGTTTGGAATTGAGTTTCCGCGTAACAAAATTATATTTTCTCGTATATTCGAATTACAATCCGATGCTATCGTATCTGTAGGATGTGCGTAAGTCGTAATTTACAAATTTTGTGACACAGTTTGCTTTGATAAATTAAATTACTTTAATAGCGCACTTGCACGCGGTGGAGGGCCTACGAGAATGAGGATTAATGAGGATGGACCTCAAGCATCAGCTGGAAAAGGGCTTTGTCTTTCAGTTTCCGCATCTATGTCGTCATACGTTAGTGAGTGAGGACTCGGGCACTACTTTGAAAACGTGCCATATATACGCGTATACAATGCTTCGTAGTCTGTATATGTTACCGTCCTGGTGGAATTGTGCCGTCATTATTGCTAATTGTTCGTATCATGTTTTGTCGAAATAAACATTTTCTAAAACAACAGAACTATGTTTTCTCGTATATTCGTATTACATAGCGAAGCTCTCATGTCTCTAGTTCGTGTGCAAGTCGTACTTTATGCATTTTCTGATGCAATTCACTATTAAACACTTCCGCACACGTACATGCGTGCGTGACGTACATCGGTTGTGGTGGCGGTGCTTGTGTAACGTCGTCTAACGTCAGTTGGGGTGGTGGTGCTTGTCTAACGTCCGTACCAGCTTTGCCATACATCCGCTTTCACAGGGTGGAATGGAAGCTTATTTCTTACCACACCACACCTTCTTTCTCTGAGGTTTGTTTGTACAGCGAAATACTGTTACGTTGATGAACATTTCATTGTCAGAATATGTAAATTGACTGTTGCCCACGGCTCAATCGCAATGTCATTCGCAATGCGGATACAAGTTGCACATGACTGGAAATCGGGAGCCGTGTTTCGCATGATATATGATTTATGAAGCTCTTCATTATGCGGGTTTTCTTTCAGCGATGACTGCCTCTAATTCTTAAATATATAACGTTTGAGACAACAATATTTCTTGCGGAAACAATTTTCATAACAAAGGTTGACAAAAGAGAACTATCTGAGAGATCATTGACAAACCTTTGGGCACAGCTCTGTTCTATTTATGCAAACAATAAACAACGACATTAAACTTGTCAATAAGAATGTCGGCTAATAGCTACCTCCAAAGCAAACAGATCTCTTAATGGAATGGCGCATGATATTCAACGGACTCTCTTATCTTTCTATTGATCTTTTTAATATCTCGCCTACTTAATTATTGGGTCATTGGGTATATACCACTAAGTTTGTGTCCATTCTTTACTATTCAACTGGGAAAGGTGCGTGGCGTTGATAAACATAGGGCATAGTATGCTTAAATCTATTTATGTGTCGTTGTGTGCATAAACTTTGTGCCGCCATTTCTGCTTCCAAAAGCATCTTATTTCGCCCTCGTCCTCGTGACCTGGCAGTCTCGACGTCTCACATTGTCTATCCACCATGTTTGGTCTTCAAGTTTCGACACAGCTTGCAAACGCTGTAGTTCATAAACAAAAACAATGCATGGTATTCAATTTGTGCCCTCTGTGACTCATTAACGTATGCACTGCTTAGTATTACGCGTTGTGTAGGTCGAAAATAAAAATTAAGAAAGCTTGCGCCTTGTATTTAGTTGTACAGCATTCGGTTACCCTGCATGTCTTCCAGCATATTCATTAAATCTGTATTTTTTTATTATTTTGGATTCATAATACCAGTTGTTTGATCCATACTGCGTTATACTTTTCACCGTTTTTCGTATCTCGTTTCACGTCCTTTCATCTCGTCCTGATGTACACGTTAGAAAAGAGTACGCAGATCTGCATTTTCCTATAACGCTTATCTTTCTTGGCCTTTTCGCCTTTTTGGGGGAAAGACAAGAAGAATCCCGAAAAGGTGAGGTATATTTCAGTATTTCTTGGCTGGTATGGAAGGTGTAGGGTATTGCGGGCTCCCTCTGTAACGGCACCGAAATCATCGACGTGCTCTTTTGCATACTTATTATAATGAATTGCAAAACGTCCGCCTTTACAGATTAACTAGCAGCAAGACCTGAACCAAGCACTTAAAAGAAAAAGAAGGATGAAAAATTAAGAGGCTTTCGTAGTCTCAAACTCAGACCCAGGAGACCCTTGCAGTGCAATAGTTTAATCCCAAGGAAGAAGGGACACTTGTGTCATGAGGAATGCATTATTTATAGCACAATTTCTATGCACTGGGACCGAAATCCTGCTGAGTATTAAGCGGATGTTTCGGCGCGGGAAATTGGCGTATTCAGGACAATCTCCTTCGCTCTGACTCGAAAAATAACCGTTCGAGCCCGGCACAAAAGAACGTCTTATAAGGGCGTGTGTATCCGGCGCTGCCGTTTTCCTTCATTTTTTTTCTTTTGTTCTGTTTTTCAGCGCACACCTTCCGGGAAGGTCGGGTTTGATCATGTCCGAAGCTTAGAAGAACGTATGCAGGGCAGTTTCTTCTAATCTGGGCTATGATTAGGTTGAGATGAAACCACGCTTTAGACGACGTCGCTGAGAGTCGCTTAGACCCAAGCTCGAGTTCACGCAAAGTGATATTACTGAAAAAGGTTAAGCAATATGAAAAAGAATATGGCGTGGAAAACAGTAACTCTTGGAGAAAAGTAGTAGTAAAGTGTGCGCGATAGTAGCAGAATTTCAAACGTAGACTTTCAAGGCTTATATCCGCCAAAGAAAAGGACCATGCCTTGTGTCATGCTGGCAATGGAGTTGCTATATAGTATAAGCATAAGTATTAGACGGCAGTAACAGATCTTTTTGGGTTCGTTCATGGTTTTTTTTTAATCCTTAAAGGGAACGAAGCTTGCCTTGGTGTGGGAAAGCATCGATTGTCACACTAAGGAGAAACGATATAGACGTCCACGGCAGACAAAAGCAAGAAGCTGCTGCCCCTATTTCTAAGATACAGCTTTTGCCCAGGATCCCTTTGATTCTGACACTAATTTGCAAGGAAGGATACACCATGAGCAACAATGAGTCGCGAACTCGTAACTGGCGTCTGAAATTGCAGTGATGTCACTTCCTCTCACAGATAGGTGCACATTGAAATACATCACATTTTCAGTATAGAATGTTATGATCGACCTGTCAAGTGTGAAACGCATTTAGAAGTACGTTCCCATGACCAGATGATTTGCCTCGTCCCAGAAAAGCTTGTTACGATAAACCTGCAAATCCACCTGCCAAGTGTGAGAAGTGTTCAAGCGGGCATCCCCATGTCAGCTTAATTTCCCTCTTCTCTGAAACAGCGCCCCCCTTTTATTCCCCGAGCTGACACAAAAGGAAGGACGAAGAGAAGAAAACATGAAGTGCAAGAGGTCACCGACGGCAGAACTTGACCCAAACACTGATACTTCCGGAGGCCCCCTCATAAAGACATCGACGACCACAAGACCGTAAGGGATGATCAAGGCCGTCTTGGCCCCCGTATGCTCAACCTGTCAAGTGGGACAGACGTTCGAGCGGGCATCCCCATGTCAGCATAATTGCCCTCTTCACTGAAACAGCGTCACTCCTTTTATTCCCCTAGCTGACACAGAGGGATGGACCAAAAGAAGAAAACACGAAGTGCAGGAAGTCACCAACGGCAGAACTTGACGAAAACACTGATACTTCCACAGGCTCCCCAAGAAGACAGCGACGACCACACGACTGCAAGGGGTTATTTAAGGCCGTCCTGGTCCCCGTGTTAATCGGAACTGCTCGAGACTCGGGAGAGTCACAAGCATGTACCAATGGAGTGAAAACATTCTTTTCTACTTTTTTTTTGTCATCACGATGCGCGGCTTCGTCGTCCTTTTCTGATCCTTGCGGTGAAGACCCACCTCACCCGGTCGAGATCGTATCAAGAAGGTGCGCATACCGGCAGAACATATTCTAAGACATGTCAATCGCTGCTCTGGGATCAATATAGGGTGAAAAGTACCAATATACTTCGTCCAGGTACTTCGCCTCACTTTTAATTTTTTCTTTCTGACTTTTATGAAAAATTTATGATCTTTTCTGAATTTATGGAAACGAAGTGAACTGAGCAAACATAGATTATAGTCTTGTTCCGACAGTTTGTTTACAGTGGGGGCTTAATTGAGCTTCTTGGACAGGAAGCCGTCCGAGGCGACGACAGGCGGCACGCCTCTTTGAACTTTAGCCCTTAGTGCTATAGTGTAAGGCTCGCCACGTTGACATGGATATGTCCGGTTCCTGCTGCTTTTCCAACAGTGACACAACGCACTCCGGCAACGACTACAGCGTCGCGGAGGGCAAGAGACCTAAGAGGAAATACCGCAGGACATCTAAAGACGTGAGTGAGCAGAGCCCCAGCGCACTGCCAGCACCAACCTATAGAATTGCTTTTGTGGCTGTAGACGTCTAGAAGAATTTAAATTCCGTACACAGGCAGAATCTGAACACCTACCTTGGTAATGTGGCTCCTAAAAGAATTAACGAAGTTCGTTTCATGATCAAGAAAAACGAAGTTGCCGGCGAAGTAGTTAAGCAGGCTTCCTCAGAAAAACTGAAAGCCGTGCGCGTGCTAGAGTAGAATAGAAGTCCGGTCATTCCTAGTGCACGGTGGAACCACCAGGGCAGGCGTCATTTCCGATGTCGTAATTCCCATCAGCGACCAACATTTTCAAAGGCTTCTGTCTTCAACAGTGAAGAGTCATCGACTTTCATCGCTTCGACCGCTCGACGAGCGTTAAAGGGACTCTAAAGGTTACTATGAAGTCAAGTTAAAGTGATAAAGCAATGCTCTAGAACGTCTAAGGCGTCAATATAATCGCGAACAGAGCTTTAGTAACCGAGAAATTGAGGTAAATGCATGACACGATTTGAGACCCCACAGCGACATTCCGGTACTAGCCCGATGACGAAGGCACTCCTCATCATAATTTATGTCACTACTACTCAACTACTCGTATTTAAAAAATAATTTCATTAGATTATGAGACGAAAGAAAACGGTACTTGTCTACTTCTATTCGATTATAAGAAAAAAATTACATTTTGACGTTACCCTTGAGTAGTATGGGTGGTCGAAAGGTTTCGTTTTCGCTCGACTCTGCGCGCTCGACTCTGCCCCGCGCGCGCTTTGGAGTTTCAGTTGTTTCGTTATCGCGTCGTGCTGCGCTGGTTCTGCTGGCTCGCGAAACATGCATTTGGAACAAGCAGCGAGAATGCCACGTCCATGTGATGTCGTGGGATGCCCGAACGGTCCGCGTAACTTGGCCAAGGGCAGTTGCAGCAGCGAATCCAACCTTACTTATCACTGTGTGCAAACGAGTGAGCCTCTCCGTTCGAAGTGGTTGAGTGCCGTACCTCTGCCACAGCGCGTTGGCAAAGAGCCGAAAAATCGCATAGTGTGCTCGCTGCACTTACGTCCAGAAGATTACGAGTTCAACGCCGACTTACTGAAGTCGTGTGGAGTGCCTTTCAAAGCTATGCTTTCCCATAGCGCTGTTCCGTCGGTCTTGCCTGCATTTTCCGAAGCGCAAGAACAACTGCAGGTCGAAGACGGGGCGGTGAGTGCGGCATTTGGTTTCATAAAGGAAAAGCTACAAATTTGCGAATATGTACAGCCATGACATACAGCTGCCGTAGCAGTAGTACGTACGCAACGACTCCGGCAGCGCGAGCCCTCACCAGCAGGTCACGTTCATCAGTGCTTAAATCGCTGAAGTCGAGCCCAGCATCGCGAGCCAATGTGTCGTTGTCAGGGTCGTTCATTGGAACGAGTGTCGAAGTTGGCGTCATAAAATAAAGAACCAGCTTATCATCGCGCGCTTTCCCTTCCGCTAGCCACCATAGTTCCGCTTTCGCGCTGCTGTCGGCTCTGCTTGGCTCTGTTTCTGGCCGCGCGTTTGCGTTTTGCGCACGAAAACCAACGGCGCAACGTCACTATGAAACCATGACGTCACCACTCCTCGATCGGAGGGCGGGCGACTTGAACTGTGCTAGAGGTACGCGGACGCTTCAGAACGCATTTTCTCTTAAGATAAGTCTCTTTTTCGCATGAAACAAGCGTTTCGAGATTTCTGGGATGGTAGTTCAACAGTCCACGTTGACTTAATATTAACCTTTAGTGTCCCTTTAAGCATCTTCTTGAGGGAGACATGCTACCTGATAATATAATAATAATACTAGTTCCTTTATTTTTCATTATGAAGATGAGGGAGGCTGGGAGAAAAGGTTAGAAGCAACTTGACTAGCTCCGGCCTCCCGGAAATACACTTGGGCGATTGTACATCATGCCGAAGTGCAGATAATTAGGATCAAGATGGGTCATGTACAGAAAATAAGACAAATGGTATTATCAAGGGTATTAAACAGAAAAAAGAACAGCATTATCAACAGAAATGCGAAGCATTTTCATTGGAAAGGAACATTAAAAAGAACGCACTGAAACAACTTACATTACGGCAAAAAAGAAAACACTCATAACTACAAAATACAGTGTTTAACTTACACAGTTAGAACAGAGTAATTTGTAAACATATATGAATAAATGGAGAAAATGTGCTTTAACGGCGTCATATACCTTTTAGCAGTGCTAAAATAGGATTTTAAAACAATCATGTCAATGTGGGCTACATTGACATCCAGTGCGTCCTTATATGCCCCGACCACTGCAATGTCGCAAGTGCTTCAATCTAGGACACTTCAGTGCTGTCTGTACAGGCCAGACGGCATGCCTCCGCTGTGCAAGCAGCCGTGACATAGCTTCATGCACAGTTAAAGGAGTGGAGTGCTTAAATTGCGATAAACCACACGAGGCCGATTACACAAAGGCAGCCCTAAAAAGAAGAAGCAGATTAAAATACTAAACCAAATTACTAAGACAATTAAGTACGTCACCCGAAAAGAGGCGGCGCCGTCAGTGCAACACTGGGAGAGGCGATCGCGTTGTCGACGTGGACAATCTGTAGGCCCAAATGAGAGCTCCCTGGCTCCATCCCGAGGCCCAGCAAAAGGTGGTGTCAGCCAGTTAAGTCTCTGAGTTCCGTGACATTACTGCAGAGACGAAGTTCTTTCAATATCGTCGTCTCACGCGATCTATAATTTACGGCATAGAAAGCACAGAGGGCAAACGCATTGCGATTTGGGGAGGGTGTGAGTGTGGCTTTCCAATTATGCAGTAAAGAACGTAACCATATGTAAGTATTTAAATAGTTAAATATAGGTAGTGAAATTGAAATGGTGATCATAAATTCGTGATATTAAAGAAAGAAAATGGTTGCCTAAATAAATCGTGCTTGCTATTATTTTTTGTGATGGAAACAACTGTGCCCTTCTGTATTATATAGTATTCAGAATTAGGATATTTATGACAGCGTGGTAAGACGTTATGATTTATGATTATTACCTGCGACAATAACTCGTGTGATATAGCTTCAAGCCTCAATGAGTCGCTTTGAAGTCGGGGGGTCATCCACTTAACAAGTCGTATCTTCTACAACAATTTCTCTGCATTGTGCACGTCAACCTTGGCCTCTACAATAATGCTTTTTTGTAATCTCCGAAATACATGCACAGACGCCATCGTTCTTTAACCGTGCATGGTGTGCAAAACCTTACACGACATATCAAGCTCTATTACCCAGTGGTTGACACGTCCGTCCCTCAAGTACACATTTCTGCGGTAACATATGTTCAAAGTCCGTCGGCAGTGGTAGGTAAAGTTTTGTTTTATGTGTCTATTTGGCTACCCCCCTCGCGTTATCCCCACATTCGTGAAACCCGATGTGTTATAACGCCTTTTGTTTGCCACCTGTATTGCAAAACTGTTTAATATCATGCGTTGTTATATTAGCAGTTCTGTGTTCTTTAAAATTACTGACGTAAGTCTATCACACATTTGCAAGTTTTATGGCATTACTTCTTGTTTGATTAAGTGGAACAGACGTGTGCTCACCGGCACCTCATTGTGGGTCGTACGCAATAGCTACCAGTTTTACATAACGCGGCTTGCAGGCGCTTGGATTGTCTGCGGCACAAGCGATGTGCTCGAATCAGTAACGAAACTTTTCTTTCTTGCTTGCTCTAGCGTAAGGTATCAACTTGGACCCCTGAGTAACGAGACCGAACGGTTGAAGCGAACAGGTGACGCACTCCACCTGTTCAGTCTCCTTACTCTCTGTTCGTCCTTTCCTGAATTGTTTCCTCAAGCTAGCGCAAGAAGACGAATCCCCGCCACCGAGCCCAGTTTCAAGCATTGCTGAAAGCTCTTCTTTTCTCGCTAGCGCAGTGGTAAAGCTGACAATAACGCTCGCTGTCAGCTTAACAGAATGAATGAACATACGGACAAATGTAGCCCAGATTCGAGCACGTGAATGCTGTCGCGGTAAATGTTCTCTGCGTTCTCGCCGGCAGCGCCAAGTTTCTGCTTGCGCAGTCGCCAACAGCCGAGCTTCGCGCGGAGAGACGAGCTACGGCGTTCGCTGGCTGAAAACGAGAGGACCTCGTGCGTGCGTTGCGGTGATAGCTGACGAGGACCGGCCCGTGATCGCGGTGCGAAAAGAGGATAATGGCGGAGCGAAGGAAGTAAGTGGCTCAAGCATGCTTGGATTTACGGCGATGAAACATTGTTAAGGAGTTCGGTCGTTACAACGTACAATCACCACTACACGTCCCTCCCATGGTTATGAGCTCACGTGGCAGAAATGTTTCCACTTACGTCACATATACAGTGCTATAAAAGCGTGACGTTCGGGTAAGAGGACACATTCTCAGAAGCTTTACGATCGCCGCAAGATTCTTTAAGCCCGCTGTTGCTTGGGTGTTGATATAGACAATAAATGAATCCAACAAAAGAGCATTGGAGGAGTACTTGCGCTTTAACTGTTTTGTCCGTGTTTCTAGCTGAGATACTGACCGAACGAAGTGGCGTTCTTTACGGGAACATATGAACCCTTTCGTCCTGATCTGCTAAGAGAGAGAGAGCAAGGAGAGGAAAGGCAGGAAGGTTCCATCATAATCTGTCGGGACAGTCGTGAGCAGTTGTTTGAAACAACAAAGGAAGTGGCACAGGTCTGTGTCTTCTCCACCTTCTGAGAAGTCCAAGAACATATGTTTTCTGACATCGGAATGTAAGCTGCGTAAGGGACATTGGCGTCTCTAGGTGGCGCTGCCAAAACATTTTTGCTTTGTGTACAAAATAACGCAGTGCGCCTCCTCACGTGCGTATTCAATTCTGCCCCAGCTGTCAGAAGTTGCTGTTTAACCAACCACAGCACTCAATGCAGACAAGGACCGTAAGATTTTACTAGAGTGACCGCTGCCCGCCATTTGCAAGATGTGTCATGTCCACTTCCGTTGAAGTGCAACTGAAGATGTTTCGAAGATATTTTCTGGACCAAGCCCCTTCATGAACGTGCCAAAGCATTAATTCGGGCAAGACAATGAGGTGCAATATTATAGGAAGAGCGCCGTGTGTTTAGCGCTGGCGTAATGCTTACTTCTTTTCTTCTTTCTTTTTTTTACGTTCATGAGTTACTTCGCCTCCCTTTTTTTCCTTCAGGGAAGTTTTACTGTCTACTGATGTTTGTATTGTGTAATTCGCACACATAAAATATTGTTACTTTTTGTTGTTACTGCAGCCATGTAAATGTAAAAGCGGGACGTGCGCAGTCTAAATCGGGACGTCTAATCGCCTGAGTTAACTGTCATAGTTCAAACTACTCAAAATGTAGTCGTTACTTCATTGTAAGCGTGTTAGAACACAGTGGATTAAGATTTCCTTATGACGTCTATGCAAAATTTTGTGCTTCATCGTTTAAGTGTTCGAATCATTATCCTACTGGCCGTGCGGAACGCCCGGACTGCGAGAATAGCATGGTGCCGAAGCCTACATATCATGTGCTTTGTGTTGCAAGAATGACAATCAATGGAGAGATCCTTGGCACGCATTGACAACGGTCCACTTTCTGAAAGCATTATTTTTGGCCCATCGCCGAAATACTCCGCGGGCCAGGCCATGAGGGCCATTCTGTGTTATTTGAGAGATAGTCAACGGGATATCTGACTGTAGTATGGATCCCAGGTTAATGTGTTACTATTCTAGTTTTTTTTTTTTTTCTTAGGCCTTTTTCTCTTCTTCATCGTCAACGAATACACTTTCATCCTTTCTTTATGCTCCCCTTCCCCCTCCGTCGCTGAGTAGCAGGCTAGAACACGTACTTGGGACCGACCTTTATACTTTCCTCTCATAATAAATGTTCATAAAAAAATAAATAAATTATGGGGTTTTACGTGCCAAAACCACTTTCTGATTATGAGGCACGCCGTAGTGGAGGGCTCCGGAAATTTCGAATAAATGTTCATATATATATATATATATATATATATATATACAACGTGTCTACACGCCTGTTCTATTTCACATCTGACCACATACGTCCGGTGCTTTTATGTGCTATTAGAGAGAATTCATTAGCTTAGCCGAAAAGAGGCCGCATGTACCTCGTAGCTACTTTATTTCCGGCCCGCTCTTCGAATGCCGTCGATGAGAGAGTTCTTCTACTATCGCCCGTCGCTTAACACTGAATATTGGCGACACGTCTTACCAATTACTTTATTAGGTAGGCTCGTGTCTGAAAGTCGTTATCTCAATACTAAGATAAGGATGCCAAGGAGGCTAGAGTAGAAAGGTGTCTATAGGATGGGCACACGTGGTCGCAAGCAGCGTCAAAGAAGTACAAGGAGTACTATGCTGGTCTAGTTAGTGCATAGCGTAAGAAGCATGCTGTGGCGCAAGGTTAAAATCAGCGGAAGAAATAGGAGGAGGCAGAGAGATCGCCAAGAAGTCGTGGCGGCGCTCTTTCTGTCTCCTCTTATTTCTTCCGTTGATTTTTACTTTGCGCCACGCCATCCTTCTTCGGAACAGAGGCCGTGTCACACATCAACATAAGCTTCAGAAGATGTGATGTTGTGCGATTCACAGATAGCCAGCTCCGACCGTTCGCCCAGTGCACGATGCCAGCGTATTTGGGTCAACAGCACAACTTGGATGCGTTTGTTATCGTCGAGAGCTGACTTCGTGAGTTATTCTCGCTTTAGTTCAGATTCCTTCAGCGGTAGGCCACGAACCGCAGCGAAATATTTCATGTGCAGTATAGGTAGCTCCGGCATATCTGTAGCATGAAGTACGAATACTGAAACAGGTGACTGTTTTCTGTCATAGGTGCTCATTTTTTTCTTACTTGCATGTTTATAGTGGCCGGCATAGTGATTAGAACGGCATATTGAGCTTATGTGCGTCTTAGCAGCTTCAGTTCAAGTCAAGTGAGGCAAACGTGGCAAGGTCATGAAACGCCTGTAACTGGGCCAGTGGAGTCAACATAGAGCTTGCCTTAGCGTTGGCGCAAGTGTAAGTAATGAGAACCCGTAATTCGAAGGTAGCCAGCCCGCCAGAATGGTGCCTAGGAATACGCACCACCGGCCAATAACAAGTAGTTCTTAAAAACGCAAAGCTTCGTAAATTCGCACCTCGATTTTCTTCTTCGCGTTGCAAACCAGTACTACTTGCTCATGGAGGAGCGAAGTCAGAAGGGTTCAGCGATTTCTCCGGCTTTGAGCTCCACTACTGCGACAGCAGCAGGCTTTTCCAATGAAAAAGGGAGTCGACCTTATGAAGAATAGCATATTTTCGTTGCCCAAAATCTTGTACTAGTCCGTTACAGCAGTGCCTGCTATGGTTTGCCATGTATAAGCTACATGCTCAGATGTCCAGGGAAATCACGGGGTAGGCGGGAAATAGAAGTTCAAGACCATGAGCAAAACGAGAACAAGGTGAAAGCAAAAGGCAATGTTTCGAAAAGTGGACTTGTCTTCTTCAAAGCGACATATGCTTTCCTCGCCCCAGTATATATAGGTGGGGTTCTTCTAAAGAGGAGAGGGCGTAAGGCGGGTGGGTGCAGAAACGAGCGAAGGTGTGCTAGCGTGTCGAATTGAGAATAAAGGAGCGCTGTAGACAAGGCCAGGGGCACGGCCGTCTGTCAATCACGTGTCAACGACCGTGTGTCAGACGGAGTGTCAACGGCGTGCACAGCAGCCCTCTATTACCTGCTTTGCTGGTGGTCGTGGACTATCGTGTCTCTGAAAGAGATGATAGAAGGAGCGGCAGAAAGCGGTGCTCGTGAAAAAAAAATAATAATCAAAGAATAGAAAATACTGAAATGGAATAAATAAATGAATAAAAAGAAAGAAACGGGAAGAAGAAGAAGAAGGAAAAAGGCGCTAAGAAACCTGTCTAAGTGTTGGTGCCTATAGCTTGAAATTTAACATAGCGAATAGATTCTAAAGCTCCCTTTGAAACATTTATGCCTACTGGTTGCAATGTGTTGAACTTATAGATAAGGTAAAACCCCATAAATTTATTTAGACGTAACATGGTCGCTAACAGGGATATAAAAGTGATCCTCAAGGAAAATATTAGGACGAGTTTTATCGATGGCTTATTCATTGCATTGCTATGTTGTATTGTTTCTATATGCCAATATATGACTTTGTTGCGTTCAGTATTAACACCGACGGTCCTGCTGCTGTTTCTCACTTTGAATCAAGCGCTTCGAAAAGGATGAGTCGGCATATACAACACGTGACCTCCCTGTCTGCTGCTCTCTGTGAATCAACCAGTGCTGATGTCACATGAGAGATACCATAGTCTAACACAAGTGGCGCCACTCCTCTTTTTCATTTTCGCTTCCTTATTAAAAAGGCCTAATATTTCAGCCTAGCTCAACCTAATATTGTCATTTAGTGTATCTTTAACACACGACATTCATTTATTCCTTCTCAATGTTGGGTACTAGATATTGTGGTGGAAGCTATGAAAACACAAAGGAGGAAACACTGATTTACCGCCTGCCAAATAAACACAGAAAAAGCAGGTGTATAGCGCGTGCGTAATGTACAGTACCTTCGAACAGTGCATGCAGGGCAAGCATCGCATGCAGAAACACGATAGCCGAGCGAAAAACTAAATAGTAGGCATGTTAAAAAAACATTGTTACTTTGAGAGGTTGAGAAAAGGTAGATCAAAGCTGAACTTGTAGTGAAAAGAAAATAAATAAAATTGTCGGATCAGAAAGTAAATGATTCATTGACTACAAGATGACCATTGAGAGGGAAAAGTTTCATCAAAAGAACGAGAAACAAAGTGCGTTTTGTAATACGAAGGTTTCTTATCAGAGCTTCAAAATGTCGCAAACAAAAGGAAAATAGGGACGACAGAAATAGCAGCACTGTCTGCTCCATAAAACTTTAAATCCAAAAACGAACACACCGATATTAGACTTTGCAACCTAAAAGCAAGTACATGCTGGCGTTAACACTTAGGCATTTATGTTTGCCTGTATTATGTGGCTTCTTAAAGTTTTGAAACGCTGTAGCGAGTTTGCCACCGCGCAGTTTCAGTAGTGTCTATACTGATACCGCGGAAATGGACGAGCAAGAGGTTATCACGCAATTCGCATGGATGTAATTTGAACGAAAGCCCATCCCGTTTCCTTCCCTTCTTCGCCGGATGTAACAAGGAAACGAGGCAAGTTACGATTCCCGGGAGCACCGGTTTAAACTACCGCCCTCGTACCGTGAATCAAAGTGGGTCACAAGAAGGAAATGTCGTCGCTGCCTTGACGTTTATCACTGCGAAGTCTGCTTGAAATTTTCGTTTCTTTGTTTATTGTCGTGCTGTATATGGCGTATGTGGCACAACTGCTGTTTAGTTCTCCCTGGAGAGACGATAATGGACAAAATTAAAATTAAATTATGGGGTTATACACGCCAAAACCACGATGTGATTATGAGGCACGCCATAGTGGGGGACTCCGAAAATGTAGACCACCTGGGGTTCCTTAACGTGCACCTAAATATAAGTACACGGGTGCGTTCGCATTTTGCCCCCGTCGAAATGCGGCCGCCGTGGCCGGGATTCGATACCGCGACCTCGTGCTTCGCAGCCCAACACCAGAGCCAACGCAATGGACAGTGGAGAACTGGAAGGCAGTAATGATAAGCCGATTTAGCACGTGAATAAATGCACAAAGAATGGCCGAAGACTAAAGATGTCACAACGTCTCGTCTCACGCTATTTCTCTAGCTTATTGGGTCAATTAGTCGTGCGTTAAAGGAAAAAACTGTGGAGGTAAAGTTATGAGTGCGGATGATGTCCCATTTCGTGAAGGACTTTTAGGGAGCGATGGCATGGGCCCTCTGCCCAGTGTTGGGACTAAGGCATTCGCGGTGAAGTTGACACAGCCCTGGGACGCTACAACCTAAAGAGCTTCCAAAGTTTATTTCCATTCCATTTCTGCAATCAATCCTCCAGGAATCGTCAAACATATTTAGGGCCAACCCTCTTGCTTGTCTCTCACGCGACGTCACGAAAACCGCGAGAACTCCCCCCATCTGCTATGACCTGCACACGATGATTATGCCCGATTAGATCAAACAAAAGAAAAACAATTATTTCAAATTTCCACGCCTTCTTTACCGTTAGCCCTCCGCTTTTGCTCAAAAGGTTTCGGGCTGCGCTCGCTTCGCCTGCTTGTTATGCGACGTCACAAAACGACAAAAACGCATCACGACAAAGTCATCACGCATCACGCATTAAAGATGCATTACTATGCCGAAGAAAACTGGGACGGAATTCATACACAAGAGAGAGAGAAAGCAAGGTCAGGAAAGGCAGGGAGGTCAACCAGAAGAGCATCCGGTTTGCTACCCTACACTGGGGGTGGGGGAAAGGGAAATAGAAAGAGGGAAATGGGAGAAAGTGAGCACTGAGTGCGTAACAACTTCTTAGCCAAGAAGTTGCTACAATGAGATAAGGGTGCAACAGAAGTCGCAGCGCACTTAACTTACGGCGTCGTATGAGGGCAAGGAGGAAGCAAAGCTCGGATTAAGCAACAAGGAATGAAAGAAGCGCGACCAACTGATAGCACGAGCGCATGTCATACATCTGTAGTTGAGGCTATTCGAGCGCTTCCTTTTCCGAGTGTCTGCTACAGCGCCGACAAGCGTGATCGCGCTCGCCCGTTCACCGCATCGTCATCAAAAGAACGGCAGCGGGAGCACTCCACTCCTTTCTCACATTTCTGTCACAGACAGGACTACAGTGTACTATAACAGGACTGACGGACAGATGGTGACATATTTCGCAGAGGAAGGGGCGCTCACGTGAAGAAATTCCAGGCCAGGTTTGCCAGGCTAACCCTGCCGAAGCAATGTCCCCACAACCACCACATCCACCACCACCATATTACAAAGTGACTAAATATCTTTATTTCGACACTAATTACGGAACGGAAAAAGCAAGCTGCATAACAAATAGTTCATGTGGCCTTAACGCAACGCCAGAGGCACCCGTATGTTCATCGGTGTGGGATGTGATCGTGCTGAACATGGTCGCAGGTGCGGTTCTAATGCCGCGCATCTTCTAGTCTTTGTCTGTGTCACTTCGGGCTATAAACCAAGAATATGTCCTCATTCGATTGTTAGAATGCGTCCCAACGTTGCTGAACACGACATTGCCATCACCAAGCTGAAGGTTGTTGAGATATTCAGCGTTATTAGTCGCTCCTAATCTTTCCTATAGTGTAACAGCTCGAATATTTCTCCTAAGCATGCAGTAAATATCATTGGAGAGATGCGTCTGCTTGCCTGACCCCTCTCTCAGTAAGTATTCTTCCACTTTGCTTGCAGATAACTAACACATGTGAAGCCGGAACTATCACTTAGCAGAGTCGAAGCCTGAGGAGTTGCGGATACGTGCGTTGCGGCAGAACGTAAATATGGAGGCTACACATAAATAAAATAACTTGCGACTTGTCAGCCGACTGCCGCAAGCACCACTGCCTTGATAGGTTTGTTCAGTCCTTCAGTACAATCCATGCGATATGCACTTATATCGCTCATTACACACAAATGTGGTGGCTTCGTCCAAACGCGCTGAATTAAGGGATTAGTCTCTGCGCCGCCGGGAGAGCACACAAGACAGCATAATTCGAGCAACGCAAATGCTTATCTTGCTGATACGACGGGTTTTAGTGACCACGCTTAGCGTCGCGCACGCTTTACATTGTTCACTTGACGATACCAGGCCACTGTGGCCGGTTTTTTTTCATACGTCATGTTGACCTGACTACTGCGCAGCAATGCGTGGAGCACCGTGGCCCTCGCTGGCTGGAAGAAAATTCTTACACCTAATTAACATACGCCTACGAAGGCTTTCCTAAGTGAGAAGACGAAAAGATAGAAAGAACACCGTACGAAGTGTCTGAAAAAGGAGAGTGACGTCATTTCACCCAGGACTGATGTTAGTGTCGAGTTTAGAACAAGCGTCTCCAGCCATTCATAAGGCGACGATGGCTGTCGTCTGTTCTACCCATGGCATTTAGCCCTGCGTTTTACCTATGCAAAACAAAAATGTAGTCGTGTCTTTATGAGCGTTGTGCTGCGTACTCTTTTACCGAAAACGAAGTTGCGCGCGTGCGTGCGCGCGTGCGCGCGCGCGCTGTCGTGTCCTTTCTACAATAATAAATAGGAACTAACGAGTGCAGGGAAAAGTCAAATTAGTCAGTCCAACAGAAAGACCTCATTCCTTTATTCCTAGATATGGCTTACAGTTTTCCTTGGTCAGCTCTGTCATTACATAAATAATTTAATATTGCATTCATTTGTCTACTAGTTACTCTTAAGGCGCAGCTAAGAATTGTCGCCTACTAGTATAAGCAAGTATTGATAGCGCAGGCTGGGCCACGCTAGAGTAGCGAACTGCTGCAAATTTTACATGACATCAAGACTTTATTGTAATACCTTCCGACACGGAACTGATATCAAGGGTAATGTTCAAAAAACTAAAGGGAAAGAAAGCAGTTTATAGAACGCTAGTTACAAAGGATAGTTATCATGGAATAATCAACTAGGCGCGTAAGCTCCTCATCTTACTTCTAAACTCACAGAAGCACCACTAGAAGGGCCACTCTTATCCGACCTCACTTTTCATGAACCTACGTAAATGTTGGCTCAACTATCCCGAAGGACGCACCGTCTCCTGCTCCATTTCCTGTATTGGAACGAGGGAGCCGTTCAAGACTTATTTCGTATTTCCTTCCTCCTTACACCAAGGTGTTCCTTCGCCTGTATCGGTAGCGCGGGTGCTTATTATTGCTTTCTTTCTCGAGAGCGTAAAGCTCATTTCGGTTTGATCTTAAGGCGTTTGGGTTTCTTTGGCTGTCACCCGTCGCCTATAATTCTGCAGCTCAGAAAATGGCCTAAAGCTTCGCCACCAGGAGTTGATGTTATCGTAGCCCATGCAAGGCCCCAAGGTGGCAATTTTTAAACCGCTCAGAGTCGCTGTTGCGTCTCTGTGGTTTTGGCGACTGCACAATCCGTACGGGCACGTACGATATACGACCAACAACAGCTCCCCCCCCCTCCCACACACACACAAAAATAACAGCAGCAAACCAAAAGCAAGTGAACTCGAAAAGAACAAAGTTGCTTGCTTAAATAAGGACGATCTGGAAAAGAAAGGCGGTGCATCGTAATGAACCAGTGGGCGTCAAGACAAACAGGGTGATCTGGCATCTCCATTGTGCTTCACAGGTCGAGCCTACTAGGAGACGGGCAACCTTTCCCAAAAGAGCGCCTGCGGCTCCCGGTTAAGCGAAGGCATCCCGATGAATCGGTGCCCTCATATACGCACACACACACACACGCACACGCGCACATGCAATCTCTGTAATACGCCCAGATCGACGAATGAAATACATGGGCACACGTGAATCCGACTGGGGAAAATGAAAGAGCTTGCTAGGACCATGTCGCAAGAAGACGCCCTTTATTGCCAGCTTGTCGGAAGAATGTTAGAGAGCACGTATCCAGTACAGCCTTTCGCCGGAGGGAAGAAAGTAAAGATAACGTTTGCCTTTGATTGCAGTGGTGGGCGAAGAAGCGAAGGATGCTGGGGTGCAACGTACGAGGCATCGCCCCGGGGTGATCGTGGGTCATTTGCTGCTACAATCGACGTCAGGCGACACCGAAGTTCTCCCAGAAGAACGCGTGACGAAGTCTCGCAGCGTCTGGGAAGCAACAGAGTCATCACACCGGGGCCATCTCATTCGCGATCGCGCACAGAGGTATGGCCTCGCAATGTTCGTTGGCGGTCATTGCCATCGCATCACCGAGCACCTCATTCATTCGGAAACCCAGACACGCATCGCTTTTCCTTCATGTTCTGTTTCTACCCTCCGCGACTTCGCCACGTCTCGCAGGATTAGTTCTGCCACGAGCTTTCCATTGGCATGAGACATATATGACACAGCTTCTAGATCTATAGGAAAGTTAGGAAAAACAAGGCGTCATGAGTTTGCTGAGAAGACCAAATGTGGCGATGAAAATTATTTCCTGCAATGGTACCTTTGTATAACCTCCCTCTGTACTGGCGATCACTACATCATCGTTAGTACCAGATACGGTAAACCTGGTAAACTCCAGCGCAGGACGAAGACGTACCCCTTCCAGGGATCCCCGTTTACCCCTGACTAGTGTCACCTCGACACACACTACGCTTTAAAGTAAACCTAAATATCATCACTGCGTGTATTCCTTGTCTAACAGCGTTGTCGATCTTCTGATTTTTTTTTTGTTCGTTTGCGCGCTGATTACAATGGTGTCCTCCGATGCTTGAGGCCGCGCACGACACCTGCTGCCATGGTCTCGGCATATACGACTCTCAGTTCACATATTACGACGACTTAGTTGCCCATAGGTTGACCTACAGGAATTTGGACAGGCGCTTGTCCCCTTGATCTGGTAAACTTTGAAAGCTGGAGCGGAGCAAGACAATGACGTGCCGCGACTGCCCACCGCAAACGCTTGCTGTGCAGTAGAACGTAGTGTCTTTAATTTAGGTGAGTACCTGAAGTGAACATTACTGTAAGAATACACAAAACCTCGCGCGAAAACTATCGTAAGACGTGATAACGTCAGCATGTAGTGTGAAGATATCACAAAGCACATCGCCCCCACATGAGAAATAAAAAACTCGCCTATTTCACGGAGCTATGATAGCGGCCCCGTCGCTTTCCTGCAGACAAGTACAGACAATAAAGCTGTTAGGTGAGTCCCTTATATCGCAGTAAAACAGAATCCAACATTTCGGGAGGTCACCCATCTCATTTTGCGATGGCTAACTTCCGCAACAGTGAAGCGTGTTCTTTGCCCGCTGATCATCATCATCATCATCATCATCATCATCATCATCAGCCCGCTGATACTACTAATTTATCCCTGAAAGCTACTAATCACAAGACCATCTGACTAGCATCCACCTTCTTCCCTTCTCTCATATTCAGCCTATGTTGAAGATCTTCCTCGGTTCTCTTCATCCCTTCGCACCATGCTTTTCTTTCATTGTAATCCACTCCATCGCGCGTAAGCGACTGCGTAAGCATAAGCTACGTCAGCAGCACGCACCATCTAATCCGCTGGCACCTATTCCCGCCGCGCTACCACCGAAGCCTCTGAATTATGTCGAGGGAATTCAGCGACAAAACGCCACGTGAGAAATGTGCCATTAAGCAATGTTTCCAGACAAGGTAGTTGGAAGAACTTCAATAAACAGGAGCACCTGTAAGTAATGTTGCATTGATGTTGTTAAAAGATAAAGTCATAAGCGTGCAGTGAAAACCACTCGCCTAGATCAGCTTGTCCCAGCTTCGGCGTCAATTTTTTTTTCGATCTTTCCTCATGCTGTCTTCGTGACAGCTCTACAAGAACTCTATATAATATAAAGTGGCCGCTTTTGACAAACTGAACGGGGAATGTTTCGGTGTGTGTGCATGTGTTTTGACCTTTTCTCCTTGGTCTCTTTAACTCCCCTTTTCTCTTGCCCCAGTGCAGGGTAGCTAGCTGGGCACAGCTTGGTTATTGCCCGTGTCGTTTCTTTTTAATGAATTCTACGTCCCTCTATATAAGAACTGAATGTAAAATCGGAATGATACATTGAATTAGTAAAGTTGGTAAATTTAAGAACATACCAAATAAGTAGAAATAAAGTGAAATAAAGTGTATAATTAAATTGTTCACAATATTCTATGTGATTAGCACTGATTGAATCGCGCTGCTCGGTGGTTGTCATAGTGGCCGCCATTTCACATTAGCCATATATGCCAACTGATGACAGGTACACTGCAAATAATGAAACCCTAAAGATGAAACAGTACCAAAATATAAAGTTAACGTTTATCAAGTCGCAGAGCGGCCACGGCCTAGCGATGTACTTGAAGGAAACAGCACATTAAGAAATGTTTCTTCGCGATTACACCCACGTGATATTGTAAAATATTTAACGCTGCACTATTGCTGTCCGCCTTCTTGCTTATACCGGTGGCGGCTTCTCACACGGAAACGCCTTCAGGCGACTAAAACTGAAGCGAGGTCGTGGTTTCATCAAAGATTCATCTCGAAGGCATCCCTTTCACGAATTCGCGCTGCACCGCAGTGCTGGTCCACACATTTCACTCTCTTTATTTCTCACCTTTCTTGGCCTGGACCGCGCGTACTCAAGAATGCATTGGAGTGCGGCGAGCGCAACCGGCTGCCGCCATGCTCGGTTTGTTTCCATCCGCGCTATTATTTCGGTAAAAAGAAAATGTCAGCTCGGAGATTGGTTTCTCCTAGACAGACGTGTAAAACGCGGTCATGTGTGTGAGCAGGCACCTTTTTCAATCTGTGAGCGTTTTCGAGAGTCCTCATGAGAGAGTTTCTTGAATAAACGAACAGCTGTTAGTCAGTGCTCGCATTGTCGTTTTTCGGGTGCCACCTCCGGGTGCTTGGTTTGAGCAATGACGGATAAATGGTTCAAGAGTTAGCGATAAATCTGAATGTAAGTTTTCCTGTGTATTCTTGCGTTCCTTCCTTGTCGTTTTTTTTTTCGTTTTTGCGAGTGTTACGTCACGAAAGCATTATGGCAAAAACAGGGGGATGCCCACTTACGTTGCGCTAACTAGATTTCTGTTGGCATGCCCATCAGTCACGCACCATTGCGTGATCCAAGCGCTACGATGCAGCGCTTTGTGCTGAGTGGATGCACCCTGGCGTGCTTTGGGGTCGGTGCCCAGGTGGCAGTGCCGCAGTTGTAGTGGAGTTGAAGTAGAGAAGGCCCGGACTGGGGGGCCTTCGCTTGAGGTTCTGGAGTGTCCACTATGCCTAGTTCATATTGTTTAGGATATTGTTTAGGGCAGCGCAGTGTTTAGAGTAGCGTTCCCACATGGCGTACCAAAACGCTACCTTGG